>NC_056735.1:1453392569-1453685069 GCF_019279795.1 Protopterus annectens
CAGCCACATTCTGTATATTCATTCCTTCTTGTTCTCCTGCTTCCAGGTTGTGTGACTGAACGTCGTTTCCTTGTTTAGATGCTGATTACGTTGATAGGCGGGCAGCAAGGCACTGAAGGGTGATGTTAAAGTCTGTAGACACATCACTGACTTCCCTTTGAGCATTGGAAGTCCCAGTAGCATTATTTTTGGTTATACTGTCTATTTGTTGATATAAGTTATCCATTATTTGCGTTAACTGCATGACAAGAGCAGTTAAATAGCCTATTAATTTTCTTGGGATGATGTCTGTAGTTTCATCCATTCTGAAAGTAGAGTGCACTATTTAAATTTCAGATTGATTTTATTCATTTGTCTGATGAAGTTTACATTTGTTAAACAAAAGCGCTCACGTGTTTATTATTTTTACAAATAAATTATCAAGTTCTTTTATCTTGAAACTTTTTTGTGCCTTCTTGCCTTTTGGTTTGGTGAGGTATCGTCACTGTTTACTTGTTTTTCTTCTTCAAGAATAGCACAAAAACATGATGTCCCATTAATTCAATAAATTTCTCACAAATGCTCACTGATAAATTTGATGGGTTCCCTTTTCCATGATTTCCATACAGTTTGAGATGTTCAAAAAAAAGGGTCAAATTCAATTAACAGCTCTAGAATACCTAAATAGTTTCCATTTTTTGCTCACCCAATAATTTGATTTTCTCCATGAAATGGCAAACCTCTAGAAGCAAGAAAGTGAATTACAGAAACCACACATCAACACTTTACACCAATACTCCTGCTTTGAGCGATGATGTTCAAGTAACAAAGAACTTCCAGTTTCTTTATGTCAGATCAAATATGCTCTCATTGACATATGATGGTCTTCTCTGTTCTCATGTTCTGCAGTAACATTGCTGTATTTCCAGTCATTGAATCCAGATGCAGCACAGGGAGACTCTGTCTTGGACAACAAATGACATACAAAGCTTTACAAATGACCATGGGAAGGTGAACTGAGTAGCAATTAATGTTTTACACACTCGCCATTATGCAGCTGACATTTGAACACATTCTTTAATAAATACCTTGTCTGAGTATTCTCTCTTCCAGCTCCTTTATACACTCTGCGTGAGTTTGAAAAGTTATTAACTACCATGATTCTGACATCATGATGGCCCACCACAAATCCAGTATTTCACTGCTTTTTTATTGTTAATGTCCCATAGCCCTCAATCTGTGTCTTCGATCACAAACTCCTTTATGGTTACAGATTCAGATATTTCCTCTTGTGGAATATCCACAGCAGTAGGAACAGGTAATGATGCCATTGGTATGTCTGCTAGAACTGGATGATTGGATGCAGGAGTGTATGTACATGTGGATGCTATATTTGAAGGAGCAGTATTAGTGGCTGATGCCATTGCACCTGGGTTCAACCAGGATGTTAATTTTGGAAGTTTGTACATTCTCTCCTTCTCCTCTGCAGCTCTTTTCTTCTTCTGCGCTCCACTCAAAGCAGTATGTTTCATTTTTGATCAAAGGGGTATTCACTAATATTCAAAAAAAAATTAAAACAAACATGGTTTAGTGCAGTTTCAGCTGTAGAAAACTTAGGTCAATGAGAAAAGTAAACACCTTCAAAATGTTGTATGTACAATAATGGTCCACTACTATGACTACCTATAAATAGGACCGATCCACAAGTACAACCACAAACGTTGCTGCACTTGTTAGAAAATTCTGATAATATTTAAATATTTATTTATTTATTTGATATTTGTTGACTGGGTTGCTCCAGCTGGGCTGAAGCCCTTTTTCAGTGGAGACCCAGGGAGAAAAGCTCCACAAATACAAAGATACGCTAATGCCTGACTACAAAAGACATAGGCCGGGATTCACTAATCCTCCGTGTAAGACTAAATAAGTCTTACTCAGAAACCACAGCCTAAGAGGATTACATCAGCGTGCCATGCATATTCATGAGGGCTCGCTGACTCAACTCTAAGGCTAACACGGAGCGTGCACAAGTACAGGGGGCGTGTCAGACTGCCAAGCAGTACAAAAATCCACGCCCCTGCAAGTCCCTCAGTCTGCAAATGTCAACTGAAATGAGTGAGTCCACTCAAATGTGTACATACCCAACACTCCACTCCCCCACATTCTACCCTGTACAATTCTAAAATGTAAAACTTTCCTTTTTTTTTATTATTCCCGATATAGCCGCCTGTATTTGCACGTGTTTGCGTGGGTTTGCCCATTGCTTAGCTACAGTTAGCAGTTTAGAGATTGAAGATGATAAAAAGAAACTTGTATGCAAAATTAAGCCAAATAGCAATAGCGTAGAGGTAGAGCCTTCGCACAAAGAGGAGGCATTCCCGGTTCAAGTCCCACCACTCCCCTTCCTATTTTCTGTAGGAAACCGATATAGAAAAATAATTCCTGACATTTATCTTTAAAAGTTTAGTAAAACGCATTGAAATGGCTTATGTAGTAGTGAACGGAATTTTATATATATATATATAAGAAGGTGAATTGGTTATGCATACTGATGAATGCATAAGTAACATATCTTAAGCAATGTGAAGCACTGCTAAGCAAAGTTTACCAGTATTAAGCACATTTAAGTATAAATGCTCATAGCTTGGCACTGCTTTAACTAGCACAATGGCTTTGCGCAGAGCTGTGCATCGCGCCAACTAGTGCAAACAAAATATGTTTGCGCGTAGCTGCGCACCGCGCTAACTAGCACAACCTCGGGCAACGTCGGGCAACATCGAGCAACATTGGGCAAAGTTGAGCAAAGTCAGCTAAACACAGCCACACCCCCTAGCCGGTCTGGCCAGTAGTAAAATAAAAAGCAATGACAGGCCTCAAACCTGGGATACTGTGCACCATAATCACAGTACTGAACCACTAAGCCATGACAGCTCTTGATATTCATGTACTGTCAACAGACATATACATATTAATGAAAGTTTACCCAGTGCTAAGCAGGTGTGCTTTTAGCTGAGAATTTTCAAAACCGGCCAATCACAAATAAGTGTTGATCAGAGATGTCTTCCCTTTAAGGGATTTTGCTCTGTCGTGCACTAGCTTGCTTCTTTTGTTATACAATTTGTTAATGGCTGAGGTCCACCAGACAGGAAGCTTGCCTTTGGTGGAGAGGGACTTGGATTTATTTGGGATTGCACGATTCCATAGAAAGCATTTGTGAAGGATTCGGCATTGTGGGATGTGGTATCCCTTATGTCACTAGATGGGTTGCAAACTGGCTAAAGGACAGAACCCATAAAGTTAAAATCGCTGGAGCAATGTCAGACTCAAAGCCAGTCATAAGTGGTGTCCCACAGGGATCTGTCCTGGGACCCCTCTTGTTCGGCATTTATTTCTCAGATGTTGAAGCAAACATGGGAGGGTTGTGGCTGACAAAGTTCGCAGATGACTGCAAACTAGGCGCCATAGTCAATACACCAGCGGACACATACATCCTACAAAAAGGCCTCACAGAAACGGACAACTGGTGCCGGAGTCATGGCCTTAAACTAAATGCCAAAAAATGTATAGTCATCCCCTTTGGGAAAAACAAAGTACCCACAAATTATCACATAGACAGCAACCCACTGAGTATGGAAAAAGTAATCAGAGACCTAGGGACCCAAGTCGACAGTGACCTCTCATTTGATACCCACGTTGCCAAAGTGGTTAGAAAAACATTCTACCCTGCACACCTTATCATGAAGGGATTCACATCCAGATCCAAGGATGTCATTGTACCCCTATACTCCTCCCTCATCAGACCCATGATTGAGTACAATGCCCCATTTGGTATGTACCTCACCCGGCATTTGCAACAGCTGGAGAGACCACAAAAGTACCTCACCAAAAGGATCAAGGGTCTCCAACATATGCCTTATTCTGCCAGACTAAAGAAACTCCAGCTCTATTCAGTAGCATACCGCCTGCTCAGAGGTGATCTCTGCCTGACGTACAAGGCCATGTCCAATCAGGAACTGATGGACATGCTCCACCTCAAAAAATCCAAATCCATCAGGACCATGAGAGCTAAAGACTTAAACCTCAGCACAAGTATGAATAGGACATGCTGGAGGGATAGATTCATAACCCAGAGGCTTACCATGCTTTGGAACAAGATTGCAGTTCATGTTAGGCAGAGCCCCTCACTGACTCTCTTCAAGAAAAATCTTGATGAGTGGATGGGAGATCGTAAGTTTACCCCAGGGGTCACATCTGTGTCACTACTAGACAGAGGCACAGTAAACTAATTCTATTATATAAGGGGACCTTCATTGTGTCACTACTAGACAGAGGCACAGTATTCTAAATCTATTCTGTGCATTTTTGTACCATTTCATGGGGTGGCGAAAGCCACATCACTATGGCTAGGCTTACAAATGCCCCAGGGCAGATAGCCTAGTACTAAACTATGAAACTATAAAACTATGAAATGAGACATGTTTAAGCTCCATAGGCGGGAATACTTGCCATAACTGGTTGAAGCTCCCATCTGCAGGCAGCATGGCTGGTGTTGGAGAGGGCTCTTGCTTCCAAGTGCAACGGTGGGGCACTGAGGAGTCAAAAGTGATGGTTTGGCTCCTCATCCATAATCATGATGTTGGACTCCTGCAGGGCCAGTTCCAGGGCACTGAATACAAAGTGATAGCCTGGAACCATCTTGCACATGATCTCACCAGTGCCACAGGCGCCCCTCGGACTGGTGAGCAGGTCAGACAACACTACTCAGACCTGAAGAGATGCAAGGAGGACTGACTGAACCAGTGGATACAGGAGGCCCGTGGGATGGAAAATGCCCCACTACTGAGTAGGTAGCCATGGAATGAATTATGTAAGAACTGCTGTCATAGTCTATATTATGGATAGGTATGTCTCAATATCACTTCATTTACTTCACAGCTGCAGGTGTCTGTGCTGCAAATCAGCAAGCCTATGCAGCTAGGCTGCTAAGACTGCGCCACCAGGCAGGTGAGTAATTATTCTGCATGTATTGTTATATAAAATAAGTGAGAGAGCCTGAGAAAAAGTGTTGTAGCCCAATAATAAAGGTATAATAAGTCTTGAATAACATCTCTGCATGTACTGTTATATAAAATAAGTGAGAGAGCCTGAAAAAGAGTGTTGTAACCCATTAATAAATGTATAATACATCTTGAATGAGTCTTCTGCATGCACTGATATATCAAATAAATGAGAGACCCTCTAGAAAAGTGTGTAATGTAAATTAATGAAGGTATAATTCCTGGAGTGTGTCCGTGTCACTTTCTTCGAAATGTTGTTGTATTCTTGCATTATAGAAATAGTACTGTTGTATTAAGTGCTGTCAACCCACACTTGGGTAGGCCCATAGAAAGTGGATGAAGGGAGTGCCAGTAGCTGTTCAGCATATATACAGTCCTCAACTGTTGATTCATGGCTGGCATGTATAGGTAAACTGGCACATGAGTAGCTTGTTATTGTGTTCCCCAGAAATGTCAGTGTGTTGCTAGAAATGTAGGGGGCTGTTAAAATATAACTGATTATGTCACCTGAACACATCCAGATATGTATATATATAAATATAAATAAAATATATAAATACATAGCAGTAACATCTGCATCCTGGACAGTTTGTATGTTAGATACAGGTCAGGTATATAAGGAACTAGCAAAACCCATTTCACAATTTAACAGACATTGCCTAGTGTAATAAGACATGTAGGGGATATATACCTGCAGTCAATAGGAATGTAGTGTAAACTATAAGTACATATAAGTTGTTAATGGAGGTATATTTTTACACCCTACTGTATGTGCATAAACAATGCAATTCCACACCTCAGTGGGTATGTCTAATCTCAAAACATTTGTTGGGACATATGTCCTATTGGTTTATAAATATCTGGATTTACTTTGATGCATGTGCCCTGTTCAAATACCACAATCTTGGTGGCCTGTTGCCACCAGTCAATCCTGCATGCTGTCGGAATGTCCCCTGTTGTTCTATATATGCATGTGTTATGCTTGATGTTCAACTGTTAGAACTCTGGTGTGTTGGGTTAATGGGAATATTACTGCATGCTGTTACAACTAATTTGGAATGCTGTTGGCTGTTACCAACCCATATTGTCATTAAATCCTCCTAAACATAGAATGTATGGGAAGGCCATTCCCAGCGGACCCACCTGTCTCACCTCAGCTGGGGATGGCACCTGGCACCAGTAGGTCTTTTGCCCAGCCCGGGAACTCCACCTCCGCTGGCCCCGTGCCACCTTCGGGTGGAAGCGGTGCAGAGGATGGGGCTCGTCCCCCCTGCTAACGTGGCTGGAGGAGGGCCACCTATCACCCTCCGAACAGTCCGGGCTGTGGTGCGTAGGGAGATCAAGCGTTCAGTCGCTGATCCTCTACGCCAGCTTGAGGCATGCGTGGCGTGACTCACAGGTGAGCCTGCCCCTCCTACGCAGCCCCCTGCATGGCCACCCTCTGGGCTGTGAAGGTGCAGTGGTGACTGCCCATGGGTGGGGATCTCAGATCCACTGTTGCCATCTGTGGGCTCATGGGCTTGCGATTTCCAAACATCTGTCCCCGTCAATGTTGTTCACCCACCACATGTGTCATATTCTGCCCCTGTATGCATCTTGATTGTCTTGTCTGTTTACCTCCCTGACCTACCTCCCCAAATATACCTACTTCCCCTACCCCACATTCCACTGTCACTTGAAAAAGAAAAAGGGCAATCTGCTCCCCAAAAAAAATTACGCCCCATACATAGCTGCCGATTTTGCACACATGTTCGATGGACATGTAAACTGATATTTAATTGGCAGTACAACATACTTTGTTGTCCACACCCCTCTCTCAGGGGTGGAAGGTTTCAAATTTTCATCCAAATTACTAGCATATGCACAGCTGTTGCTGTTAAAGAAATGGGCAGCTATGGACCTTCCCTACATACGTCCTGCACATCCCTAGCTGTTTTCCCTACTGTCTTTCCCTCTTTGTTCCCCTATTTCACCACTTTCCTATCTCTCCATTTTCTTTTCATTCAAAGAAATGAGCGCGGGGGTTAGCAGGAGTAAGCATTTTTAAGCAGTAGCGCTTGTGTGCGCTTAGCTAAGTATTGCTAAGCTTCGCGCAAACCCGCTTACAACTGCTTAAAAGTGCCTTAGTCACCCTGCATGTGAGGGCCCCTGTTCTGCTCAGCAGCAAAATAAAACACCATTGTCAGTCTCGAACCCCGGACCTTGGACACACTAGACTGCATGAAGTACCACTAAGCCACAGTAAATATACAGCAGGTTGTTGCTGAAATATATATATCATGCATTACAATGAGTGAATGTAAAGGAAAGATAGGAATGCCATAACACAAAACCTGTTCTGGAGAATTTTACCAGCAGTTGTTGTGGAATTGCATTACATGACTGTGATAACAGAACCGGATATTCTAGCAGTAAATAATGTTACAGCAGCACTTTCCAACCCCCCACACAGCATCATAGCAGGACAATCCCCACCCAAACGTACAAAATACCTGTGTGTTTAGGGTCCAGCAAGGATGTAGGTAGGCACACTCAGTACTGGAATTGTCCAGTTTCCATGAGCATCCTGTGCTAATGTCAACAATGAAAAAGCACCAACTGTGCAGAAGTGAGTACATTAATATTCACAGTATAGCAGTTCACAAACAGTTCATGTGCCAAATGAATACATCTCAATAACTACGTATGTATGTCAGCTAAATGTATAAGTAGAAAAGAAACTACATACTCCCATGTATCTTGTGTTAGCATTTGTAGGGGTGAGTACAATTCTACACTGACAACTGTGTACTGGAAGTGGCAACATTCAGGTCTGAGTACAACATTCAAATCACTGGCTACACCCCTAGCTTCAGATAATAAGAAGTATACCAACCTTCTGACTTACACAACGGTGTCTACTGCAAACAACACGGGCCCCACTTTGGAAAACTGTA
The DNA here is from genome assembly GCF_019279795.1 of Protopterus annectens. NCBI lineage: Eukaryota > Metazoa > Chordata > Ceratodontiformes > Protopteridae > Protopterus > Protopterus annectens. The sequence continues at coordinate 1,453,400,542 of NC_056735.1, forward strand.
AAGGCTACGCCTACCTGAACTAGCAATTTATAGCATTGGGTTGCTATGACAGTGAGTACTGCAATTACCACACAGCAGGCTGCATGCAATTACCAAATGGTGGCCACCAATTGGTGCAGAGGCCATCACATGCACATGTGCAGATACCTATAAAAGCAGGCTGTACTTGCTGTCCACACATGCAATCATTTCATTGCAGCTATGGAGAGAAAGAGAGAGAGCGAGTGAGCGAGAGAGAGACAGACGGACAGACAGACACCAACAGCTACAACAAGAGCAACAGCAACAGCAACAGAAAAAAAAAGATATTAAAAAAAATATATATAAACAAAAAAAAATAAAAAAAAAATATATTAAAAAAAAATAAAAAATTATACAAAACACACGGAACTGACAAATACAAACACATACAAAGGAAAAGTATGTAACAGATATGTATTTACTGGCATGTAGTAGATGTTTTTGAAGAGTACTCTACATACTTTGAATCATCCAAATGTGGCAGCAGTACGTATCTATGCACAAATGCCCTCCATAACTACTGCCATGGAGAAATCAGTGTGTAGCTGTGGGCAGTGGGATATGACTGTGACATATGTAGTTCAGCATTAAATGTCAAACATCTGATCCATGTTATCTGTGCTCTGTACAGTAGTGTGTACAATGTCTGTTTGGGGGAGTAGAGCATACAGTTATATAAACATGGATGTGACAGAGTAACAAATGCATGATAGTCATATTAACACATAGCTTAGCATTGGCAACAGCTGTACCAGGCTAGTATGCTAATCTAGCATTTGCAGCTATATATACACCCTCTAATATTACTGTGTGCTCACATGAGACACCTGTTCATGTTGCAGCAAGGCCCAACAGGTCAGCCGTGAGGTCAACGGACTTACAACAGTGTGGACCGTGTGTGTGTATGGCACACACATACGCAGAGATCAGTCTGTGCCAGATATATTAGCATCTGTACATGTGCATAGAGCAAGGGACGTACTGCAACTGTTTGTGAAGAGTGGACATATATATGTGGGTGAAGGTTATGTGCATATTTCTATGTAGGTTGTAGTGTGTGGCAAACAAGACAGCATACAGTGCTGGTATATGACATGTAGTGGTTAAACGCTGTGGGTTTGATTTGTCAGGTTTGCAGTGTTGCAGCCAGTGAGGCCTGCTAAAGCTACATGGGCTGAGAACACCTTCAATGCATTCCGCACAACACTGTGCAATATTATTACATAACTGTATACCTCACAACCTTCGCATAATTGATACTCCCACCATGAAAGATGGATTGTTTATGTGCCTATATGTATATCTATATGTACACCAATGGATGTTAATATGTTATGTGTATATATATATATATATATATATATATAGAGAGAGAGAGAGAGACAGGGTCATATTTACTGCGACAGATGCCTGGTGACAAAGCCATGGACTCAAGCTCAATATTGAAACTGCACTGGCATCCCTTCTGGCAAAACCTCTGTACCCATGAACTACCACATAGGTGGTAGTCGGCTTGGCACTGAAAGTGTGATAAGAGACCATGGGACACAGGTGGACAGAAGTCTCCCCTTTGATAATCACAGTGCCACACTAGTCATGTAATCTGTCTACGTGGCACACCTCCTCACAAAAGGTGTGTCATCCAGAGAAATATAAGTCAGTGTTCCCCTCTACCCATCACACATAAAACCCATTATAGAGTACAATGCCACATGTGGTATGTACCTCATAAGAAATCTACAGCAACTGGAAAGGCCACAGACATACCTCACAAAGAGGAATACCGGCCTCAAACAGATGCCCTATGCAGACCGTCTCACAAAACCACAGCTAGACTGTGTTGCATACCGCCTACCCAGAGGTGACCTCTGCCTAACATACAAAGCTTTGTCAAACCCAGAGCTGTTGGACATGCTCCACATAAACAGATCACAATCCCTACCAGCTACATGCTCTAGGGACCTAAACCTTGTCACCTCAATAGACAGAACATGCTAGAGGGATAGATTCCTATCTCAGAGACATCCCATACTCTGAAACAAACCACCTATCAATAGCAAACCGAGCTCCTCATTAGCAGTCGTCATGAATAATCCTGTTGATTGGATGGGAGATAGGAAATACACACAGGGACTCACCTCTGTGGCTCTGCTGGACAGGGCCACGTGAAATTAGATTACATGTGTGTCAAAGGCCAGGGTAGCGTATGGCTAGGCTTTTACAGGTCCTAGGGCCAATAGCCTATTACCTACCTATGAACCGATACACACCCACATGCACTTGTTGCAATAATTGCTATGTGAGGCTGACTGTGTGTGATGGTGAAAGTGTTGGTGAATGTGTCAAGGTTCTGTCAATGTGTGATAGTTAGTAGGAAACTGTTTCTGTCATGCTATTTTGTGTCCTAGCTCTGATCCCAGCAAAAGATGTGTATGCTATTGCTAGGCAGAAAAAGCAGTATGGCATACGGTCTGACGTAGTCCCTTGGTGTGGACTGGGGTGTACCATTGTAGGCTAAGGCAGTACATGTATGCTTATTGATTGGTATTGCTGGTGAATCCAAATCCCGTATGAACTGTAGTACTACCTGACGCTGTATACCTAAACAGAACAGTATGGTGTATGTCCACATTGCTTGGAAATACTGTTATGTGTGTTCCCTATAGTCCTCACAGATTACACACCTCAGGCATAATGTTTTGTAAGTACTGACACACAGTACTGTATGGTACACAGGTAAAGCTCATCTGGGTTGCCATACCTTTGTGTCTTGTATGTATGTCTGATGTGTGTGTGGGTATGCCTGTAACATGCCCTCGGTCATATGTGTGTTACAGGATATACGTGCGTATCTAGCAACATGTATAGTCTAGTACAGCAGTATGCCACCTATACTAACGAATGTGCACATATGTTAGGCAGGGGGTTGCCACCAACAACTAGTGTGGTATACCCGTAATACTGTAACTGGACTTTACAATCATTGCAATGGATGACATATTTCATTATGCATTAGGTTGATATATACCTCCTATGGCTAGGTGGTGCATTGTGTCGCATACAGTGTGACATGTACTGTTGTATAGTCTTACATACTGGTTTCTCTTTGTTGCTGTGCAGAACATGGTTTGATATATAGAGCATGCCAGGCACTGTCAGGCAGTTGTGGTATGAGCACTGATATGTGGTATTGAAAGTGTGTATCCTCTGACAGCCAATAGGTTGCTATATATGGCAGTTCAGTGATATCTGTACTTTAGAATGTTAAGTGTGCCACATGACTTGCTCACACATATTGTTTCATTGTCTTCCAGGGTCATGGCTCACCATCGCAATCCGACATACAGCCCAGCTGAGGATGAGCAGATCACAACCAGCTTGGTTCAGCACTACGCCCTGCTGTTCTCAAGAACCAGCCAGGACCAGCATGAGCGGACTGCACTGTGGCAAGATGTTGTCCGTCGGGTAAATAACATAGGCATGCATAACTGGACATATGAGCAGGTACGCCATCACTGCAGCGATTTACTTAGACATGTCTGGCAGCATGCATCTGATGTCCGTAGACAACAGCTTGCCACAGGTGGTGGGGTAGCCATCCATCCCCCCCCACATCAGAGTGGAGGAATTGCTCCTCAGCCTGGTGGCTCCTGGCCAACAACAACAACAGCAAACATGTATCATCATGGAGGCCAGAGCCACCCAGTGAGTTGACATGGAGCGTGCAGGTAACATGGCATATCTGTAGACTACTGTTACCTCTATTGGTAGATCATGCATATGTGAGATGTGTACTGTGTAGTTAGAAGATGTGGAGCCTAGTGTTGTGCAATACTGATAATTTGGAACATAATCTGTAGGCCTGTGACTGTCAGTCGTTGTAGTACTGTAAGATTGCAAACCCACAGTAGCAATGCCACAGTTGTTGCCACTGACAAACTGTCTCATATCCTTGTAGGTCCCTCTGGTGTGACAGCAAGGCAGCAGACTCATGCTGGTGAATGTGTTCTACATTTAATATTGCATGATATATGTGCATGTCATAGGTGAGGTGTAGGACATGTACATGTAACACACATACGCATAATGCATGCTGTGCATGTTTGCTGTGAGACTACGCATATCCCAGTGACATGTGTAGTTGCCTCAAACACATGCAATACACAGAGCCTCTCACACAATTGTGGCAAAACTGCAGTGGGCATTGGATAGGCAGAGTTGATACACATGCACAAAACATACACAACATTGTCATATGCAGTACACGTTAATATGCTACACATGGTGTATTCGGACACCCGCTGTAAGGTCACACTCCAGTATCCCAAATGTCATCCACACAGCACACATAATATACCTGAGGGGTAGGGGCCTAACATGGGGCTGTGCGACACTCTGCGACAGATAACACATTCATGTTAGGCAATGCTCCCTATTGGGCACCTTACAAACCCATGTAACAACAGGTTGTGAAATGGTGAATGTAGCCATGGTACAGCAGTTCAGGTACAGCATACTAGGTGCCAGTCTGGCACACATTAGTAGCCTTGAGTGACCACATGATGCTGCATGATGCTAGATCATGGTGCTACACCCCATCCAGTTACAGTAACCACAGTATTACACATAGCATTCATTGCTTTGCACCTCACTATTGTGTGTGTGCAAACATATGCACCTATACACAATATGCATAGCAATCACCATTTGTACAAAGTGACACATATATGTAATGCTATGGAGTGTATAGGTCACATGACACACATTGGGTATGTGTGATGTTTAATGTTGCAGTTGTGTTGTAGCATGCCATGTCATGGCTGGCACTGGCATGTACACAATATGCCCTACACTCACCATAACCACTGTACAATGGCTATGTTGAGCAATGGTATTCCATCAGGTATACATGCACCACTCATCCTGTGTGTATACATAGCATGCATGTGCTAAACCTGTGTCCACAATTATCTGCTAAAGACACAGATGCTCTAATCAGAAATGGATATCTATGTGACACACAGATACACATGCAGCCATGGTATGTATACCTGTGAGTGATGGTGCACAGGACATTGCAGAGCTTTCAATACTTGCACAGCAATGCTGTGCCCATGTACACATTGTGTTCCAGGGTGAGGCCAATCACTGAACAACAACACACATGCATCAAAGCCATGTATACTGTTATTAGCAAGGGCTGTCTACACCCGCACTGCATGCTGTTGAGCAACACACATCCTGCATGTTGCCACATGTGATATGACTGTTTGGCTTGTGATACTTTACCCCACCATCAACTGCTATTGAGTATGTTCTGGATTGCTGGTGGTGTGTGTGTGTGTGTGTGTGTGTCTGTTTAAGTGAGGTGTGTATTTGTGTGCATGTGTGCATGTGTTCATGTGTGCATGTGTTCTGACATCATGTACAGGTTGTAAAGTGTGTTTCCTGTCTTCATCTCACAGGTGCTGAGGTTGGGCTGGTTCACTGCAGCAGGGAACCTGATGTCACTGAGCAAAATAGTGATGATGAGGATAGGTGTGTTGAGGCACAGGCATGTTTGCCAGGGTCTGTCATTGGGCCACTAATTGACAGAACACAAGTTTCCACCCCATCCATGCACACAGTCATACTGCCAATACATCCATCACCAATGCCCTTAGCTGAGGGACAGTGTACAGTCGGCATTGGCCAGGACAGTGTGGTATCTATGGCACATGCATCCCAACACAGGAGCCATACCCAGATGTCTGGAAGGGTACCACATAGGCAGATGTCCAGGGGTTCTTGTTGGAGCACTGCTGCTCATCATGCCCCTGGCAGACATGCCACAGGTCTTACAACCTCACGCATGTTCCAGGCTGTCATGGAGGCACAGGCACATATGGAATGGTACACCAGACAGGGACTAAGGGCACAGAGGGCACATAACACCGCTGTAATTGACAGTATCTGTGACCTAGCAGGTGCCATCTGTAATTACACTGAGGTCACTGATAGACGTTGGGGTGAGACATTAGATGTCCTCCACAATGTCATGTCCATGTGTCAGGACAGTGCGGGATGGTTGAGACACCGACGTGGATGTATGCCAGCAACATCAGCAGCTGGCAGTCGCCGCAGATGTCCCTCAAGTCACAGCGGCTCCCGTAGTGCCAGTACCAGCCCCAGCAATGTTGGGGGTGGGCTGTCCATAGACCATCCTAGAAGACCATGTGCACGTGGCTCTGGACAGTCCCAGCAGGGACCTGGGTCCAGTGTACATCTGTCCACCTCTGAGGATAGTACCCAGTCTGGCTTAGTACCTGATATATATGATATTGTCAGTAGCACACCTGCTAGGCACAGGTACCATGTCTGTGGCCAGAGACGGTGATCTGTAAATCCTGGCAGGTACAGTCTGTGGCTGTCCCACAAATCCCCGTATACGGCAGCCACATGGTGGAACTTTATGCATGCAGACACACACACACATAAAACAGACACCTAGGGCTAACACATACCCACACACATTACATCAACATTGGCCCATAGCAGTACTCTTGGCCCTCACACACACACACATACACACACACACACACACACACACATACATGTTGATTGTATGGCTCAATGTAGGCCACTGGCAAACCAACAACACACCTTGTGCATATGATGAAACCTGTGCCACCTCCTGTCATCTTTAACATTGATGCAGGAACAGGCTACCATGGTGCTGATGCACAGGGTGACTTTACAGCAGTACAGCAATGTTAGCATGTTGTCAGCAGTAGAGTGTAATGATATCCTTGAAGGTGTAACTGAGCAGGCATGATGCATTAAAGCTATGATTGTCAATGTAGTATTGTTTACATCAGTGTTAGTTGCAATAGTGTATTGTCCGCCCACGTGCCACTTGGCTGATGTGTGTAGTATAGGCAGCATGTGTTAGAGAGTGGACAGTACATGTGGGATGTGTGTAGCACAGATTTGCAGGTGTACATTTGTGAACATGGCGGAGGTGCACTGCCTGCATGTACGTGCATAGTGGACACATGGGCAGGGTGACATGGCCTGTGTTACACAGTAACGCTCCATAGTTTCTATTGGTGGCCAGTATGCATTGTACTACACACATTTTGAAACTTGAGTACACATGTGTGTATGACATGGTTTGACACTGTGCTGTGGGTGATACTGTTACTAACTGTCATTGTTTTGCATTCTGGTAGTATACATAACCTCAACAGCCTGACCATAAACAATTGTTAGATGATGTCTTGACAACTGACACACAGATGTAGGACACACAGTAATATTTGGATACTTCAGGTACTATACTATGCCAGTAACCAGTGGTATTCACCTGCACCCATTCCTGAGACCACTCCTGTTTGCCATATAGCTCTGTTAGGTACACAGTAGGGATATGTCCGTCCACGTCTGGAAATGCATACTGTGGCCTATAATGCATTCTCCAGATGACACACACATCCTCCACAAAGGTATCATGCAGACAGATACCTGTTGTCAAACCCATGCTGTAAAGCTATAAGTCAACCAGAGCATAGTCATCCACCTTTACGAAACATAGTATCCCCACAGTACCACATAGGTAGTAGTCACCAACATGTTGAACAGGTACCGATGTGTACATGCAGCCAAGTGTTACGTCATCTCTACTTTGGTAATCACATTTCCAAAGGTATTTAGAAATCCGTCGCTGGATCACATAAGCAATAAGGGGTCTGCATGCATATCCAAAAAGGTTGTTGTACACCTATAATGAAAAGCCATCATTGACAGACTTTGCTGCATTTGAACAGGTCTGTAATATACCTCAGCCATAAACCCTCACTCACACAATTCAATAGAAACCGTAATGAGTGTGTGTGACACGGATGACCTAGGCCAGGGATCACTGCAGTCGCTGGCCTTGTCGCAAGCATACAGATGTGACCTAAGGTCTGGAAAGCGGCAGCACACTCTGGCAAAGATGACAGATGTGTTCATGGAGAAAGCAGGGTTCCCACCTATGAAATAATTGAGGTCACATGTACGTATATGTATTTGCCACACAGCTACCTGACATGTACAATGCACATACTGTTGTCATACAGTAGTAAAAGCAAAACCCACAACACATTGACCAATAGTGTCACACACATAGAGCACACACACACTCATCAAGTGCAGGCTTCAAACCCCTACCTAACTACTTCATGATACTAGAGCAGTACGCATTAACATGACGTACTATACACATTACTGGGAGTTCACTTTTCCACAGGTATATTTGTAGGATGGTGACATCATCAGACTTGACAAAGATTAGTATACCACTTTTAAGGTGTTTTACTACTCTCCAAAAAGGTTGCTCCTCTCCAAGGAGATCACACACACTTATCAAGTGCAGGATTCAAACCCCTACCTAACTACTTCATGATACTAAAGGAGTATGCATTAACACGATGTGCTATACACATTACTAGGAGTTCTCTTTTCCACGGGTATATTTGTAGGATTGTGACATCATCAGACTAGACAAAGTGGGTTACATTAGGTGGGCTACATAGAAGGAATGTCTAAACATTTTGGCCATGTGATCATCAAAGAAGAGTTTACTATCTACCTGTGTCCCCAGGACCATAATGACTTTCTCCGTACATATCGGATTACCACCTATGTGGTAATTTGTGTGCACTTTGTTTTATCCAAAGGGAATGACTATGCATTTTTTGGCATTCTGCTTGAGGGCATTGTTTAGACACCAGGTATCTGTCTCTGTAAGACCCTTCTGGAGGATGTCTGTGTCAGCCATAGAGTCGATTATGGACCACAGTTAGCAGTCATCTGCAAACCTTTTCAGCCATACTCCTCCCTTGCTTGCCTGTACCTCTGAGCAATATCTACTGAACAGGTGGGGTCCCAGGACCAAGAACTGTGTGATGCCATTTGTAACTGGTTTAGAGTCGGACATGGCACCCGCAACCCTGAACATGTGTGTTTGATCTGAGATCCACTTGGCCACCCATCCTGTAACATAGCTGTTAATGTTCAAGCTGGTAAGCTTGTCCATGATGACAGAGTGGGGAATGGTGTAGGAAGTCCTTAGAGAGGTCCAGGTGGACTGTGTGGACTACTTTCACCTCCATCTATGACCTTGGTAACTGTTTCAAATAAGTCAACTAGGTTTAGGTGGCAGGATCTGCCTTTAACAAGGCCAAGTTGGGTAGAGTCCAGTGTCTGGAGGTCCCCAATGTCTCTGTTTATGGGTTCCATGATAATTTGCTCCATAGCTTTGCAGACCAGGCTGAGTAGACCTATAGGGCAATGGTTTCCAGGTTCTGTTGTGGCACCCCCTTTGTGGAGCTGGATGACTGTTGGTGTATGCCATTCTTTGGGTACATATCCTGTGGTATGACTGAGTCTGGACAGTGAATGTAGGTGAGGGTGTAGTTCCTTTTGGGGCTGGTGTATGACGCAGCCTGGGACACCATCCAGTCCCACTGATGCTGTGTTCTTAGCTTTGGAGAGGGCTGTCTTTACCTGCATGTCCATGAAGTCTGGGGATCTGCATTCTTCTGGGATGGGCACAGGCCCTTTTGGGGGTGATGGGGGGGGGTTTGCACTGAACCTGTCCCCCAGGATGTGGGCAATGTAAGTTAGTTCAGTGTATTTCTTGCCATTTTTCAGTAGCTGACAGCATATTTGGAAGTTGCCACCTACATGTTTGGTATAGCTAATGAAGGCTTTGTGGTTGTTATTCTTTCATTCCTTGGCAATTTGTCTTTGGAAACTGGCCTTGGATTGTTTTATGAGCAGTCATTGTTTCTTCCTAATAATGATCAGTGATGCCTTTCCTTTTGGGAAGTTTGCTCTATCATGTGTTCATTTCCTCCTGTTGTTGTCTAGCTTATTTAGGGACGAGGACCACCAGATTGGTTTCTTATATTTGGAGGAGTGCATCTTGGTTTTATTTGGGATGTCTCAATCAATGCATCCCTGTAGATGCTCATAGGATGCACTTGTAAATTATGCGGCGGATTGCTTGGCATTATCCTATAGCAAGGGGGCTTTGGAACTTTCCACTTTGGTCTTGGGAAGTGTGCAGTTTGCTTTTGAAGATGTCTTCACAGTGGTTTTATTGACGGGGGGGGGAATGTCCAGTGTGATTACTTTATGATCTGATATTACCAGCGAGGGGTTTATCTCTGTTTTGGTACACTGGTACCCCATGTTGGTGATGATCAGGTCCAGTATGTTGTCACCTGTAGTGGGCATGGTGACCAGGTGTTCCAGGGTGTTAGAGTTTTTAAACTCTAGGAAACATTGGGCAAAGGACGTTGTTCATGAGTAATTCTCCCAGTCAATGTTTAGGTAGTTGTAATCTCCTCATATAATGGTGTTTGATAGGACCTTTGTATTTTCCACTGTTCTCAGGACTACTGAGTGAGGTTCCTGAGACAAGGTAGGTGATCTGTAGTAGGCTACAATCTGATAAGCAGCTTTGCCCAATTTTAGTTGCACTTGCATGGTCTCCAAGGCCTCATGCTTTGCCACTAACCTGTAGGTGTGGGTATCCATAAGGTAAATAGATACACCCCTTCCTTTGGTATTTCACTCGTGGTTTTGTGTCCGAAGATCAGAGGGAATGTGAGTGTTTTACGTGGGGCATGTCCAACAGCTCTGTGTTTGACATAGCTTTGTATGTTAGGCAGAGAACACCTTTGAGTAGGCGATATGCAAGGGAGTATGGCTGGAGCATTTTGAGATGGTCTGTGTATGGCATGTATTTCAGGCCGCTAATGCTCTTTGTGAGGTATTGCTGCAAGCTTTCCAGTTGTTGTAGTTGTCTTGTGAGGTACATAGCAAAAGGGGCATTGTACTCTATTATGGTTCTAGTGAGTGATGAGTAGAGGGGAACAATGTCCTCTTCTATTCTGCATGAGACACCTTTTGTGATGAGGTGTGCCACATAGGAGGATTTCCTGACTACTGTGGGGATGTCATTATCACAGTTGTGTCCACTATCCACCTGTGACCCAAGGTCTTTTGTTACACTTTCAGTGTTAAGTATACTACAGCCTATGTTGCGGTTCATGGCTACAGAGTTTTTAACAAAGAGGATGACAATGCACATTTTGGCATTGAGCTTGAGCCCATGGCTTTGACAACAGCCATCTGTCTCAGTGAGGCCCTTTTGTAGGATGTCCACATCTTTAGTGTTTACAATTATGACTCCTAGTTTGCAGTCATCTGGAAACTTCAGTAGCCACAGACCTTTCATGTTAAAGTTTACTTCAGGGAAGTAGATACTACACAGGACAAGACCCAGGACTGGACCCTGTGGTACTGCACTCGCCACTGGTCCAAAGTCATACATGGAGTCTGCTACTTTCACAGTGTGTGTTCTGTCAGTAAGCCTGTTGCCAACCCATCTTGTGACATAGCAATTTATACCTTGTTTAGTGGGTTTATCTATATTTACAGAGTGTGGGGTGGTGTTGTAAGCCATGGCAGGATCTACATAGGCTGTGCGAACCACCTTACCCTTGTCTACGGTTCTGGTGACTGCTTCAATGTCATCTATCAGGTTTAGGAGACATGATCTGCATTTTACAAAACACAACATGGTTGTGGTCCAGGGTTTGGGGATTACAACTGTATTTTTTATAAGTTGTATGATGATACATTCCATGGCCTTGAAGGGCAGGCTCATCAGTCTAATGGGGCACTAGTTCCTGGGGTCCATGCTGTCTCCACCCTTGTGTAGTGGGATAACCTTCGCTGTGCACCATTCAGCTGGCACAAAGCCTGAGGTGTGGCTATGACTGAACATGGTACGTCGGTGTGGTGCCTGTTCATTCTGTGGTTTGTGTAGAACACAGCCTGGGAGGTTATCTGGTCCCATGGCTGCTGTGATACTGGCTTTGGAGAGTGTTTTTTACCTGTGCAGCCATGACAACAGCAACGTTGCAGTCTTCCATTATAGTGATGTGCTCTTTCATGGGTGAGAGGGGGGTAAAGGTAACACTGATCCTATCTGCCAGGATGTTGGCAATATCAGTTGGGTCTGTATATTTAGTGCCATTGAGCTGTAACTCAGAACAGATCTGAGTGTTGCCATGACATGGACCTGTCTGTTGTGCAGAGATCTCCTGAGTAGACAGTATGCAACAGAGTACAGATTGGGTTAAATTCAGTCTTGTTGCATGGGGCAACTGTTTGAGGCCAGTAATCCTCTTGTTGAGGTACTTCAGTGGTCTTTACAGCTGCTGACGGTGCCTAGTCGGATTCATCGTAAGTGTGCTGTGGTACTCTCTGACAGGTCTGATGACTGATGAGTAGAGGGAACCTCCTTTGACCTACATGCACAGACCTTGGCAGGTTGTGTGAACACATAGCATGATTTTCTGAGCACTTTGTGAATGTGTTTCTGGAAGTAGAGATGACTAACCACATTTGTCCATAGATCCCTTATTAACACCTCCATATTTAGCCTAAATGTGTGAGCATGCCCAGTATGACCTTTCAGTGTGATGCTGAATGAAATCCACTACATTTGTTGAAGTGTGTGAACATGGCCGCTATAAACATTTATACTATATGTGTGTGGAAAATCAAGTTGTATTTTTACAGCAGGGCTCACCTTTGTGTCATAAATCAACAGAAATCATGCTGTGCCTGCAGGGCTTCTATGAGACACTTTACATAGACTTATCAACATTTCTACATACAGGGGGGGGAACAGCTATTCTTTGTACATTTCTACCTGGGGGCACACCTGATTGTTACTGTGGGTGTACATAGGATGAGGGGTTCACCTGACACTTATACACATTTGCTAGGCCTGCACTGCTATGTAAGGTACTCCATTTCAGTCTGTACTGTTGCCTGTCATACTGGCTTGAGGCCTACTGCTGTACTACAGATTTTAGCGTCCACTGTCACGTATATTAGATTGTGACTTCATAGCCTACCCAACCCACATCACACCGCCTGGCCTGCTGTTCTTTGTCTGCATTGGCCTGTGGGGGAGGTTAACCATATGCCTCTTTAGGGGCATGCTACAGCATTTTTTTTTTGTTTGCATTAGTGTACAATTGTTCTGCTGTGGCTGTGCCAGTATAATGCTGTCATGGCTTAGTGGTTCAGTACTGTGACTATAGTGCACAGTATCCTGGGTTCGAGCCCTGTCACTGCTTTTTATTTTCATGCTGGGCAGACCAGACTGCTTAAAGAACTTTAAAGCAGATATAAGCATGTTTACCTGATTTTGCTCAACTTTGCCCGACCTTGCCCAACATTGCTCAACGTTGCCCGACGTTGCGCTAGTTAGCTTGGGCAATTTTGTTTACATATACTAAATAGTGATAAAAGCTGCTTAGCACTGGTTTATATTGCTTAAAACATGGCAATCATGCCTCAGGTGGTGCTGCAGGGCTGCCTATGTCGGATGCACATAGTACACTCCCTATACATGTGTGGAAACAGGTAGTGTCAAGTTAGGCATCCCTTTTATTTTATGTGCGAGTCAGAGAGAGAGAGATATCATTTCCAGGGTTCCTACTGAGCCAGTGTATGTGCTATGCGTTGCCTCTTTGCCAAGGCCAAGGCATACTGGGCACGCCTCCTTCTGCCTACTGGGGCAGGCTCAGGTTGTTCCTCCTCCGAGTCACGCTGTGCCTGTGCAGGCCTTTGCAATGGTGGGGGGCTGTTTGGCCCTGCCCCATGCTGTTCCTGCTGCAGCTGTTTTCGCAGGATCATATCGTGTAGCATGGCACATACCATGACAATTTGGGTACATGTAGTTGGTGAGTACTGCAAGGCTCCATCAGATGTGTCCAGGCACTGGAACCGTGACTTGAGCATCCCAAACACACACTCGATTACATTTCGTGTTTGTGCGTGTGCCTCATTATGGAGTTCTTGTTCAGGTGTGTGTGCATTTCTGATGGGTGTCATTAGTCACGGCTCTAGTGCGTATCCAGCATCCCCCACTAGGTGACCATCAGGGATGTCCCCATTGGCAAATGTCTGGTACAGCTGCGTCAGATGCCAGATATGGGAATCGTGGTAGCTTCCAGGGCAGCCAGCACACACATTCAGTATTATGCCCTGGACATCACACATGACCTGGCAGTTGATGGAGTGGAAGTCCTTGCGGTTGATGTAGGCCCTACCCCGCTCACCAGCTGGTGCTTTGATGTGTATGTGCGTGCAGTCAATTGCACCCACTACCTCAGGGTATTCCACTATTTGCTGGAGGAGACGCATATTGCTGGCCAATACCTCATGAGAATTGGGGAAATATACATGATCACCAACATTTGCTGACATGGCATTCAGGAACTGGTGCAGTACCCTGGATGCTGATGCCCATGAAATCCCCATCATATCACCAGTTGGTCTCTGGAAGGTACCTGTTGCTAGTATTCTTAGGCCGACACATACCTTGGTTTCCACTGGGATGGGTTCCCCTCTGTTGGTTCTGTGTGTGAGGTGTGGCCTGCACAGATCAACAATTTGCTGCAGGAGGTCACTGTCCACTCTATAGTGCTCCACTATCTCCAGCTCATGTAGCCTCTGGTAGGTTACCCTGGGTGTGTACACTCTTCTCCGTCTCCTCACTATGGGTTGCTCAGCAGCATTCGCAATGGCACCACCCTCAGCATATTGCACATGTTGCCTTATAATAGCAATGGCAGCCCCTAACATTTTTTTGTCTCAGTTAAGCTTTTTTTGACTTCTGTTTGTAGACTGCAGTGTTGCAGTGCTTCTGAGAAAAACATGGGGGAATGTTGTTTGCAGAGTTTTAAGTGCTGGGCTAGTGTACTGCCTGTGTAATTGGCTGATTCTGATTGATTTCACCTGGCAGCTCTGCTAGTTCTCCTTTCCTTCCTTTTCCCTTTCTGTTTCCACAGGGGGCAGCGCCGCGCAAACACGTACACGCAAGCGCACACGCGCACACACAGGCTTACACAGGCTTATACAGGCTTAGGCAGGTGCACACGCACGCACACAGGCATAGACAGCCTTACACAGGCTTACACGGGTGCACACACGCGCACACAGGCTTAGACGGGTTTACAGGCATGCACACGCACGCACACAGTGTAAGCATCTTTGCAAGAAACTTTGGTGATTGCCACGGCATACACCTTCGGTTTCTGGGTTTCAGTTAAGACAACTGTAGACACGCCTCTTCCAGTCCTGAGTAACTCACAGCAAACACATGACACTCTGCTCCAATAACCTTACAGTCTTTGATACATACCCTCTTATGATGTCCCTTATCTTCTACTCTAATCCTACACTTACACTCTAGGGACATGGTTCACATGGCAGGGAAAATTGGGATTCACTATTCTTATCCTCATTTGCATAGGATTGCCTACTAATGCTTGGTTACATCTCTCAAACTGAGCTTCCCCCCTTAGCAACCACTACTCAGTAGCCATGTTGTCTTCAGCCTGCCATTCACCTGCATGGCAGAGGAATATTTTTAATAAAATGCCTTTTTTGGTTTTTTGTTTTTATTTTCTGTTTTTTATAGCGCTACTATAGCTAGTGCTGCGCTATGCTTAAACATCGGAGAAAAAAAATATTACTTTTAATATTTTGCAACAGATTAAAGTGCCAATGGCCTTATATTTGGCCATTGGCATGCTTCCTCAACTGTATGCATCCTTTATTTGGAGCTGTCATAGCTCCGTTTTGGTATTTGCAGAACGGTACTCCGTTACCAACGGAGTACATTTCTGCAAATAACTCTACTCTTACTCGGACAGGTTAGTGTTTCCTGGATCACAAATTTACCTCATTTGCATAGCTTTCAGCAGCAAATGAGGTAATTTGCATAACATAACACTGTCCGTGCAAGAGTAGTTTTAGGAGCTCTCATGCACGCCCCTGCCGGCTGTTGCTGGATCGCTCAGCAGACATATTGGAGGTTTGGAGTCTTACTCTACTCTTAGACTCCGTGCAAGCCTTCGTGAATCCGGCCCATAATACATAGATATGTAGAACAAGATTAATAAAATGAACAATAATACAAATTAGACATAAAATATGTGATTGCTAATAACTCACAAGACATCTGCAACAGCTGGAAAGGCCAGAGAAATACCTCACTAAAAGAATCACAGGTCTAAAGCAGATGCCCTATACTGACCATCTAAAAAAACTCCAGCTGTACTCTGTCGCATATCGTCGACTCAGAGGCAATCTCTGCTTAACATACAAGGCCATGTCAAACCCTGAGCTGTTGAACATGCTCCACTTAAAGAAATCCCAATCCCTCAGAGCCACATGCTCAAGGGATCTAAACCTTGTCATCACGATAAATAAAACATGCTGGAGGGGTAGGCTCTTGACTCAGAGACTCCCCATACTTTGGAATAGACTGCCCATACATGTCAAGCAGGCTCCTAAACCAGAGACTCCCCATACTCTGGAACAGACTGCCCATACACGTCAAGCAGAGTGCCTCCTTGGCTCTCTTCAAAAGGAACCTTGACGATTGGATGGGAGATCGGAAATTCACCCTGGGGATCACGTCAGTCACTCTGCTAGACATAAACATTGTGGGAAGAAATATCCAGGAAATTGTTATTGCTAGGCTTGTATAAGCCCTAGGGCAGATAGCCTAGTACCAAGCTATGAACTTCTAAAAAGCAGTAATGTACAGCCTATTACAGTACAGAGTAAATGTTACATAATTAGAAAAAAAAAGTACATTCTTTATCATCAGTACACTTGAAAAGGAGCAGTGGAAAAGTACAAGTTATATACATAATTTGAGTTAATGCCTATGTTAAAATGCAGGTACAAGGTAGAGAGAGTAGAAGAAGTAGGAGTTGAGCTGAGAAATTAGATGCAAGAGAAAGGAAGTAGGGCGATGTGGGGGAGGGGGAGGGAGACAGGTTGGTCAAAGGTAGTAAGGTTAATCTGGAGGGTGATTACACTGACATAATCTTAAATTGCTTAGGCTTTTTTTAATGCACTTCTGAACTGATGTTTGGGTTTAATATTTCGAATGTCAAGTGGAAGTTTATTCCAGTTTTCAGCTGGTGAATAGCTGTAAAGGTTTTTGCCGAAGCTGATCTTTGGCTTGTATATGGTAAGGAGATGTTGTTCTGAGCTCTGAAGTGTTCTGGGTGGGGAGTAGGAGGAGATAATAGAGGAAATGCTGGGACAGAAAGATGGTTGGTGCAGTATGGAGTGAATTATCTGAAGCTGAGAGAGGAGGAAGTTATGGAGAAGCTCTAACCAGTTTAGTTTCCTGAGTGCTAAGCAGTGGTGAGAAAAGTATGGGAGTTCAGCAGCAAATTTGGCAACTTTGTTGTATGTGATTTGTAATTTTGAGAGAAGTGTGGTTTGTAAGTTGGTGAGTATTTGAGAGCCATAGAGAAGTGTTGGTAGTAGATAGGCATTGGATAGGGGTATCTTGGCTTTACTACACAAAATGTTTTTGTTCCTGTAGAGACCAAGTTTTTGGTGGGTTTTCTTAATGTTACTGAGAACATGTAGGTGAAATTTTAGCTGGTCATCAATAATGACCCCAAGAAGTTTGGTGTGAGTTTCTACTGTGATGGGTGTACTATTTTGGGAGGAAATAGAGAAAGAAGGTTTTTAGATGATGCATTGTTTTTGGGACAAAGAGCAAGAGTTTGGTCTTCTTTGGGTTTAAGATTAGCTGATGTTGGTTGAGCCATTTTACGATAGACATAAAGGAGTTCCAAGTTGTAGTCTGACTGTGGAGTCATCAGCATACTGTCCCAGCAAAGACTGAGGAGTGAAGGTAGATAATTGATTGGTAAAAATATTAGAGTAGTGGGCCAAGTACTGAACCGTGAGGTACTCCTGTGTTTATAGGGAGTTCTGGGGAGAAAGCAGAAAGCCATTTTACAGATTGAAAGCAATTGCTGAGGTAGCTAGAGAACTAGAAGATGCTAGAGATAATTAGGTTGAGTTCAGAGAATTTATTTAAGAGGATGGGGTGAGAGATGGTGTCAGAAGCTTTTGAGAGATCGAGAAAGAGGCAAGAAACTACATTGTTCTGGTCTCTAGCTTGTGAGATGGTGCTTATAAAGGAGATAAGGGCAGTAGAGGTACTGTGACTAGGGCAGAAGCCATGTTGGGTGGGGGTGATTAGGTTCTCTTATATGAGGTATTGTAGGATTTGTTTGTGAACACATTTTTTCCAGGATCTTTGGCATGGATGATAGAATTGCAATGGGCCTAAAGTTGGAAAGTTCGGTGGAGCTGCCACCCTTATGGATGGGTAGAATGCAGAATTTTTTTACAAATTGCTGGGACTTTGGCTTCAGTGATGGATCGGTTAATGAGTATGGAGATGGGTAGGGCAATGGAGTTGGCTGCTTTCTGGAGAAAGAGTGGAGGGAAATCATCAGCTGAGGGGGAGCATGGCTTAAGTTACAGAAGTAGGGATTAAATGTAGTTGGTGGACACAGTTTTTAGGAGAAAGGCTGAGGGGGTGTTGGAGGTTTTGGGAGGGTTGGTGGGTGGGGTCGAGTCACTGTTGGAGCTGGGATGGTTGGTTAATTTGCTAATGGAGTCTATAAAGTAGGAGTTAAAGTTAGTAGCAGTTTGGAGAGGAGTGTTTGTAGGACTAGGTTAGGGAGAGGAGGGGTTTCCTGGATGAAGGATTTGGTTAACAGCATGCCAGAATTTCTTTGGGTTGTTTAGGTGTGTATCAGGAGGGTTAGTGTAGTAGTTTTTCTTATCATTGGTGACAGCTTTCTTACTAAGGTTGTGTAGGTGTCTATACTGTTGGAGATGGGAGGGGAGTTTGGTTTTAGTCCAGAGATTCCAGGTGTTATCCCTCTGTGCCATTAGAGTGTGGGTGACATTTGTTAGCCAAGGGGATACAGTTGACTTTATTCTAATATTTCGTATGGGGGCTAGAGAATTAAGTATGCTAAGGAATATTCTGTTAAATTCCATAACTGCCTCATCAAGGGGTATGTGGTTAAGGAATGACCAGTTGATAGCTGAGAGCTGGCTGTTTAATTTAATAGAGTTAAACGTTGTTTAATTTGTGACATGCTTTGATCTTGTGTGGTTTTTACAAGTGAGGAGAATAGTGGAAGGACTTTAATTGGGCAGTGGTCACTAAGGGTATCTGGTGGGGTTTCAGGGAAATGATACTTACGGAGTGTGTTACTAGGATCCAGTCAAGAAGAGATGAATGATTTGTGGATTTCGAGGTATACGTAGGTGTGGATATTAGTTGGGTTAGTTTGGATAATCAAACTGTAATTGAACCGGATAAGAAACAATATCAGCAATCCATCTATGTACTGTGGGAGTAGAACCCACAGCCTTCTGCATCAAAAGTGATTATATAACCTGTTGTGCTGCTAACAATTCTTTTAAATACTTTAGCACAACATCTGCTAAACACTTTATAAATACTTTAGCACAACATATCATTTGCTAAACAACAGCTGCACATTGTAAACAGACTTGGCATGAGCAGCACTAAACTTCTCTTCCTCTGAAGCTCTCAGCTCCTTGTAAAATGCACTTGATGCTCAGCTGTATCTCTCAACCACAAGAAATCTGAAAAAGCCAAAATTTATGGGGGGTGGGTGGAGATAAAGTCCCAAAACCAGGGACGCATTTTAAATATTGCTTGTATAAAATTGCTAGAACAAAAGATTTTGTGTTACCATGCATTTCCTGAAAGATAAGAAGAATGAAACTTAAATGGCTGGCATTACTGTATTTAGTGAATTCAGTCTTCACTGATTTGCCAGAAAACTACAAATTGTAAGAGGAACAGACAAAAGTATTTGCCAAAAATTCCAGACATTCTGTGAAAACCTGGACAGTTGACAGCTACGCATTAAACTCCTTGAAACACAAGTGGTGGTAGGGGTAGAGAACTCAGGATATTGTACTTACTTGCTGAAGTGGAACTGTGGAAGCAGCAAGGTAGCAGTGAATGGAATGTTAAATTCCGCACAGTAGAAAGAACATGTGACACATGCACTGATGCAATTTTAGGAAGGCTTCCTCTGAAAGGCTGCATTTGGATAACTGATGCTTCAGATGAGCAACGCTCTACTGTACAATGCTTTATAATATTTGTAATTTTCATAATTGTTCAAATATATATAATTTAGTGTAGGGCAGTATTTATTTATTGACAGCAAGTCACAACATGCATAGATTATCATGGGACTCCTATGCTTGTGGAGCCTATGGTCATCTGTCCAGTATGCCCATGCCTTAAGACGGCGCTGTTTCTCACCTTTCAAAGGCTGTTCCTCTGCTCTCAAACTTCTTTCATATTTACGTTACTTATATTTACTCCTCCTTTTAGTTACTGTCTGTACAACCAACTTCCTTTAATAACTGAATGAAGGTACTATTTCTCTATCAACAGATTTTTCTGTTCACATTTTTGCTTTGTAACCTGGGCTGAGACTGAATTTGATCAGTTATAGTCAGTGCTCTACCATGGCTAACAAACTGAAATATAAATTAATAAAACATTTTACTAGTGTTTCCCTTCTGGAAGTGGGAGACATTTTTGAGCTTGAACACAGTTGTTCTTCCACATTTTGCTGCTGTGCTCATTTCTGTGTGAATGCGGTTACAAAGGAGCCAAAGGAGTTTAAGTTTTGATATTTGGCTAAGAGTCCCCCACTAGACAAGCACAGTTTGTGTGTAGAGTTTAGATGAGGAGCAGTTTTAAGTCAATTGTGTTATTTGTTTGGGGTTTAAGAAGTTTATTCTTAAGGAATGGAAACAGATTAGAGTTGGAGAAAATGAAGGCCTTATTTTCCACTTCTACTCAGGCATCAGACTTTGTTTTGTGTCATCCGCACCTTCCTTGTCTAAGGAGTCCTCTTCTTTTTGTGCCGATAGCATTGACAGCAAAAAGAAGATACCTATCAAAAGTGTTAGAGCATCTTGCCCAGACCAAACCCCAAAAGATCTAGATCTTCTACTTCTTGTCAGTGAAGAGTCACTAAAACTGCTGCTGTGGTTGTTTCTGAGGAGCTGTCTGCCCCCCCCCATTCTACAGAAAGTAATTCCTCAGTTTTCTCTGATGAAGAAGTGAGGCAGATTATAGTTGCTTCATGACCCTCAGTTTTTTCAGGACCATAACGTCTACTAGAAGCATTTTTTGTCCAAGTTAGATTGCAAAAAAATGACAGGTCTTTATGGAGCTACATCACATGTGGTCTCAGTTCTCCCCTCTCCACTATCATTGTGGTGCCTGACTTTTCTGCTCATCACTAAGTTTCTCCTCACTTGGCCAGGTTCTGGTTCCATTCCATTTAAAGCATTGTTAAACCACGAGCAGCCAACATCAGTGGAACATTTTGCATCATCTGTGGCCTTGATGTTGGGACTGTAGCCCTCATTGTTGATCCCACATTGATATAATTATTGACATCAGGGATTTTGCAATTGATACTTCAAATGTTGGGAGAGTCTTTCAACTCCATTGCTTGGGCTAATTCCTTCAGTAGTGGGATCAGCCCCAGTACCTTTGATTCTAACTACACCATTGTCGTGGACAGCCTTTCTGACCTTGGCTTTGATGTCAGTGGGAGAAACTAAAGACAGGCTTAGGCTATCAGGATCCATCTTGAAACACCATGGATTCTCCTTCCAAAGAAAGGGTATTATACAAAAGACTAAATGTTTTCCTTCTAACATTCTCTGCAGTAACCAAGTGTGTTTTCTTTCTTATTGGAATGGTAGACAGTATCAGAATCTGTATGACAGAGCAATTTGCATACTAAGTAGAGGGGTAGGTTAAGTAAAAAGTTTGTGTATTTGTTGTAAATGTCTGTGCTTATTTTACCTTGCTAGTTTATGCAGAGTTAGTGTGACCGCTCCTCTGAGGAATACGACGATTTCATTTATAGAAATTCTAAAACACACCATGAACAGAAATCGAAGATGAGCATGTCTGGATTGTGAAGCAGAAGTTCACCGTGTGCAAAAATTAAAAATGCTAATGAGCTTGTCTGCATTCTGAGGAAGCACACCATGTGCAGACACCGAGGATGTAAATAAGCTTGTCTGGACTGTGAAGCAGACATATGCTATGTGCAGAAATCGAAGATGCCAATCAACTTGTTTGCATTCTGAATCATGCCATGTGTAGAAATCAAATATGCTAATGAGCTTGTCTGGATTCGGAAGAAGCATGCCATGTGCAGAAATTGAAGATGTCAATGTCAATAAGCTTGTCTGGACTGTGAAGCATGCCATGTGCATTAATCGAAGATGCCAGTGAGCTGGTCTGGATTGTGAAGCACACCATGCGCAGAAATCAAGATGCCAATGAACCTGTCTGGTTGATTTGAACAGAACTGCGGATGCATTCTACAGAATGGAGGGCACAAAAGTGCTTGCTGCTTCTACTGCAAAGAGTTAACTCCAACTTTGTGTGCATTGTTCAGAAAAATACAAATTTTTTGCTTTACCAACTTTCTTGAGTGCATAAGAAAGAACAAACAAGTCACTTACTTGCACTGGCATTGGGAAAGAAAACGTTATGTTTTACTTCTGAAAAAATCAGAAATGCATTTTCACAACATTTTACAAATATAATACAATGATTTCATTACAATTATACCAAAACAATTCTTCAATTACAGTGAACTTTCACAAATATGTCTATATCTTTGTCCATGTCCAAGTCCTGTGTCCATATGTTGTTTATGCAAAGAACTGCTAAAGTAATGAGTCCTTCATCTGCCATTCTGTTGCGAAGGTATGTGTTTATCATTCTTACCTTACTAAAAGAACACTGCTTCCATCCAGCAGTTGTGACAGGAAGAGTAAGTTTAAGGATAACTAGCTTATGTAGTTCAAAGAAAGTGTCTTTGTATGGAGTCAAGTAGTTTAAGAGGGCATGTATATTGTTAATGTCCTCATTAGGATTTCTGTCCAGAAGTCTCTTTGCAGCATGTAGTTCTGCTGACTGATTTGAGTCTTAGTGGAGTGCCAGTGG
This sequence comes from Protopterus annectens, assembly GCF_019279795.1. NCBI lineage: Eukaryota > Metazoa > Chordata > Ceratodontiformes > Protopteridae > Protopterus > Protopterus annectens. The sequence continues at coordinate 1,453,423,553 of NC_056735.1, forward strand.
AAGGATTATGTCATCTTGTAAGAAACTATCCCTTCCTGGAGTTAGCGCTTCAACAGATTTTAATATTGCACAGTAGTCATTGTCAAACCATCTGTTTAGCTCAGCAATGATACTGTGAAGGGCTGATAAAAAAAAAGAAGTTATGTACTTACCATAACGTTCCATGTTTGCAGTCCATCTCGCCTACATTCTTGCTGGATGGGTTCGGAGCCGATTCTTGGCTCTGACTCGGCTGATACTAAAGCTCGAGAGGTTTCACTGGCTGGAGGCTAACCCCTATCCCATGGTGCCTCATGGCAATTCCCCAGATCTTGTTTGCAAGAAAGTATGTAGGTACATAATAGTTAGTAAACTATCAATAACTATGCACATACAAAGAGAAAACTTTGTATTACTATCCATGCCAAGTGGACGGACAACTACAACAAGGTCAGACAGCATAAAGGATAGTCCACCAGTTCCTCCAGGAAACAGGAAGGAGGGTGGGACACAAGAATGTAGGCGAGACGGACTACAAACATGGAATGTTATGGTAAGTACATAACTTCTTTATGTTATGTAGTCCTATCTTGCCATAATTCTTGCTGGATGGGACAGCGTCCCTAGCACCTTTATCCCGGGTGGCTCAAGAAAAGAGACTCTTCAGCACATTGGACCCAAAGGATGACCTGTCCCAGGAGGAAAAATCCAATTTGTAATGAATAACAAAGGTATGAGGTCTTGCCCAAGTAGCTGCTGCACAAATGGTATCAATTGGGAGTTTTGATCTAAAAGCATATGAAGTAGATACTGCTCTGGTTGAATGGCCTTTAACTTTAGCAGGTAGCAGTTTCGTAAGCAAATGAGATGCAGTCTGAAAGCCATTTAGACAAAGTGACCTTAGAGATGGGCAAGCCTTTGTTTTTTCTAGAAGGAAACACACAATTGGTCCGATTTTTGAAAATCTTTAGTCCTGTGCAGGTAAAACCTGAGAATTCTGTGGACATCTAATTGCTGTAGTTTGTATTCTGATTTGTTACTATGATTTGGGAAGAAAACTGGTAATTCAATAGATGTGTTGAGATTATGCTCTGAACATACCTTTGGAAGAAAGGAAGGATTAGTTCTGAGTGAGACTCTATCCTTGAGGAAAACAATATAAGGAGGTCGAATGGTGAGGGCTTGTAATTCTGAGACTCTCCTAGCAGATGTTATAGCCACTAAGAACAATGTCTTCCAAGACAACAATTTCAAATCAGATGAAGAAGACGGTTCAAAAGGTGGAGAAATTAAAGATGTGAGAACTAGGTTGAGGTCCCAGGGCTCCGGTGGTTGCCTGATTGAAGGTCTGAGAAGGAGGACTCCTTTCAAAAAGGTCTAGCATAAAGAGTGGGACATGACTGGATTGCCTATGTAGCCAAAATGATAATTAGAGATGCCAGCTAACTGAACTCTAATGGTAGCAGCTGCAGCTCCTTCTTGAAAAATGGATGCCAGGAAGGACAGGATAGAATCTATGGGAGCTGAGTAGGGATCTATGCCTTGGTTTGCTGCTAAAATGGAGAACCTTTTCCAATTGCTGGAATATAATTTCTTGGTGGAAGGTTTGTGTGAATAAATCAGGATGTGTTTGACTGTAGGGGGAAGGGGAATGCACCTGGCTATTCGTGAAATTGGAGCAGCCATGCTGTCAATTTCAGGGTTTAGATGGTAGGATGGAACTGTCCTGACTGATGAATCATGAGGTGTGGAGATGGTTCCAGAATCCATGGTTCCTCCAAGAGATAGGGCCACAGGAAGGGGAACCAGACTTGCCGAGGCCAGTAAGGAGCAATGAGGATCAGGGTACTCTTCAACAGTTTTGCTTTCTGAATCACTTTTGGTATGAGAGGGAAGGGTGGAAAAGCATAAAGGAGTCCCAGAGGCCAATTGTGGACCACAGCATCCCTGGGTGACATCCCCAGATGGGGAATTAGGGCAAAGTAGTTGCTGCATTTGGTGTTCATGTACGTGGTGAATAGGTTGCAGCAAGGCTGGCCCCATTTGCGGAAAATCTCTTCTGCAACATCTGTATTCAGGGACCACTTGTAAGGCATCAGAATTGCTCGACTTAGTTTGTCTACTATCACACCGGACTTCCCTGGAATGTGCGTTGCTACCAGAAAGCGTTGAGTGTCCATCGCCCATTTCCATACTCTGAGAGCCTCTCAACAAAGTGGGTAAGATTTGGTTCCCCCTTGCTTGTTTATGTACCACACTACAGACATGTTGTCTGACTGAATCACAATTGTCCCAGTGGGACGAGAACTGTGAAGTGCCTGCAAAGCATAAAGCACTGCTCTCAACTCCAGAACATTTATGTGCAAGTGGTTCTTGTCATCCTGCCAGATACCTTGGACTGTCATTCCCAGATAATGCCCCCCCACCCAATCTGGTCAGCGTCCATGGTCAAGACTGCATTTTGTTGAGGGAGAGGAAGTGGGCGATCTAGATGAAGTAGATCCGTATGTAACCACCATGTTAGATCCTTCTTGCAGGAGTTTGTGATGAGTATTTGGTGAGACAAGGGGAGATCCTGCATTGACCACTGGGCAAATAGTAGCCACTAAAGTACTCTCTTGTGCAGATGGGCTAGGGGAACTAAGAGAATGGTGGAAGTCATAGTCCCTAGAACCTGAAGGACTATCCTGGCCTGTACTTTGTTTATCTGCAGCAAGATTCTGACTTGGTTGTGCAATGATTCTATCCTTTCTGGTGTCAGTTTTGCTGTCATGGTGGTTGAGTCTATGTCTGAGCCTAAGAAGACAATGTGCTGCGATTGAGATAAGGCTGATTTTTATAGGTTTATTGTAATGTCTAATCTGGTGCACAAGGATAGAGTCTCGTCCCTGGTTCTGATTAGTTGGTGCTTGGTGGTAGCATTGAGGAGCCAGTCGTCTAAGTACGGAAACTCCTGGAATCCTTGATGTCTCAGGTGAGCCGTTACCACTGCCATGCATTTGGTGAACACTCTGTGGGTGTAGTGAGGCCAAAGGGCAGTGTTCGAAATTGAAAATGACTGGCTCCCAGCTGAAAATGTAGATGTCTTCTGAAGCGCCTCTCCATTTTGATATGGTAGTATGTGTCCTGAAGATCTACGGAGCACATCCAATTGTCTTTCCTGATAAAGGGAAATATCGACTCCAGAGTGATCATATGGAACTTTGATTTCTTTACAGACTTGTTGAGTTTGCTGAGATCTAGAACTGATCTCCAGTCCCCTGTCTTTCTTGGAACTAAAAAGAATTGTGAGTAATTTCCGGTTCCTATTTGCTCTGTGGTGACTTCTTGGGATGACTCTTTTTTGAAGCAATGAGATGACCTCTGATGTTGCACGGTCTAATTGAATGGGTGGCACATCTGGTAGAGACTGGTTTACCGGGGGATCTGAAACAAAGGAAATAAGGTAACCTCTGGAAATTATGGTTTGTACCCAACGATCTTGGGAAATTTCTAGCCAGGTGCTTGGGTACAGTGAAAGACGACCTCCAACTGCCTCCAAAGACGGCGAGTCGGGCAACCCTTCAGGGGCGATGGAAGGGACGATCAGAGAAAGTATCTCTATCTCCCTGATTTTGTGGACCTCCTCTGCCATAAGGGTGGCGTCTTCCATTATACCCTCCCCCCTCTGCCTCTATGGGAGGGTTGACCTTGTCCCTGTGGGAAACCTTTTTGGGATTTACGGAACCACATTTTCCCTCTTGTTTGACCCTTGGGATAAGGTCTAGAAGGAAGGGAGAAATGGACTTTGACAGCAGATAAGGTTTTCCCTTCCTTCTCGCACCTGGTCAAAGTCGCTTTTACCTGTGGTCCAAAAAGACTTGAACCATCAAAGGCGATGTTGGTAAAGGAAGACTTAAAGGATTCTGTGAAGTTGCATAGATGCATCCAGGAATGTCTCCTAAGAGAAATTCCTGCTGCGGCTGCCCTGCTCGCTCTGTCAGCTGCATAGGAAATCAGCCTCATGGAGGAGATAGCTATAGATGTAAGGGTGGAGAGCTGTGCAGATACCTTGTCCATGGATCCCAAAGCTACTGAACCCTGAAGGGTATCTCCCAACTCCTTCAGGAGATCCCTTTGAAGTCTAATAAAATGGGACAGGTAATTCAGCGAACGCAAGGTAAATAGCGCTAAAGAAAAAGTATGCTTTCCATACCTATCCATCGTCCTGGACTCTTTATTAGGAGGATGGATATTTGAAGATGTCTCAGACAACTCCTTTTTTGTGGCCATTGCTACCACCATAGCATCCACAGAAACGCCCTTAGAAAGAAAGAATTTGTCTTCTGGAGCAGTCATAAATTTGTTTGGCCTCCTCGGGATGGGCTCTACTGTGTCCGGGGAGGTCCAAGCTTTCCGGGATATGACCCCCAAGAGTTGGTCATATGGTGGTGTCACCCAGGCGGTGGAAGGTCGGGAACCAAAGGCCTCAAGGTAGACAGATTCATCCTCAGTAGGGTTAGAGGCCTTCCAATCACCCCTCTGTCTAAGGATTTCAAGAATGTCTGTAAAAGAGACATCCTCAGAGGGCGATCTTGGGGACCCTTCTGACTCATCCAAATCACTGTTTGACGTCACAGACTCAGGTGAGTCAATGTGCTTCCTCTTACAATAACAACAATAATAACAAAAAGGCAAGCTATGAAGAGAAGAAAGTTTTTTTTTTTTTTAAGGAAAACGGTCAAGCACTCCGAGAGGAAAGGCCCTCTAATTTAAACGGGCAACTATGGCCCTCTAACTATAATGGGCCATACGATCCTAAGAAAGTGGGACAGGGTATCAAGCACTCACTACAATTACACAGGTAAAGAATAACAACTATTTAGATAGAAGAATACAGAAAAACTAGAGAAAAATATCAAGATTTAACAAAAAATCTTCTACTTAGTCAATGAGCCAGTAAAGAAACAACCTTGAAGCTTCCGCAGCAAACGAGATCTGGGGAATTGCAGTGAGGCACCATGGGATAGGGGTTAGCCTCGAGCCAGTGAAAGCTCTCAAACTTTAGTATCGGCCGAATTTCGGCTCCAAACCCATCCAGCATGAATTACGGCGAGATAGGACTACATAACATCAGATGCTTTTGAAAATCATCTTTTGTTTGTAGAACTGAACAATGTCCTGCTGTAATCACTCTGATGTCATTCTGTTGTGCAACTTGTCTTTTTCTTACATGAGACGTCTGAAGGGGTTGAGGCAAAATGTTATTGTGGACTACCTTTTCTGCTTCTATCCACAGTGCAGACCATATACCAAATTCAGACTCTCTGTCATGCCTTCCTGCACATAACTCTTCTTTCAAGCTTCTTACACTCTGAAGAGCACACAAGAGTTGGAGATGTGAAGTCTGTAAGGCCTTAGTAACAATACTATTTTTCTGAAGGATCAACTCAAAAGTGATAAGATTAATGGTAAAAATGCTGTCTAGTGCATTTAAAAGTGCCTCAGCTTGAAGTCTACAAGAAGCACTAGTTGTTTATAGTTCTGGAGGGTCTCCAGAATAGCCTGCATGATCTTGTGTACACTGTGACATGCTGCAAATCGACGGATCCAGCTGGTATCAGATAAATGCTTCAGTTCTACTGGCACTGTCCTAGGCATAATTTCTTTTTGCATTTGAATGAAGTAGGTATGGACAGCTGAGCCACTAATGAAATTGTATAAATTCTGCAGTAACACAAACGTATCAGACATTTGAAATTTTATGACACTGTCCACAATGACAAAGTTCAACCTGTGAATGTAGTAATATATATATAAGTGGCTTTTGGAACTTTATCACAAAACTTTGTTTAAACTCCAGCTGCATCCCCACTCATAACACTGGCACCATCATAGCACTGCCGTACGTACATGTTTATATCTGTGTTATCTGCCAGCACTAGCATTATTGTATCCATCAAAGATGCTGCATACAGGCTTTGTGCTTGTTGAAAGCCTAGGACATCTGCATGGAATTCACTGTTACATATGTAACACATAGCAAGTGTCAGCGCCTCCATTTTTGAAACATCCTTTGACTCATCTACTTGAACTGAAAATGCCTCAACTGCTGCAATCTCTTCAGTAATTTGTTGTTTTACTAACCTTACCAGAATATTAAGGAGCTCATCTTGAATGCTGTGGTGTGTATATTTAGCATTTCTCGCACCTGTCAGTTTTCTTTTAACTATATCATCATGTTTTGTAACCACGTGGAGAATTTCCAAAAAATTCCCTTGGTTCAGAGTCTTCTCTGTGTTCTCTTTGTGCAATGCATTATGTTGCAGTTAACTTCAAGATATCACATATTGCTTTTTACATAGTGACAATCTTCTTTAATAAGTTTGCAATAATATTCACTGAGCATTGTCTGAGGGTCCGTTCTTCTCTTGTCTTCTCCTTGAAATCACATCATGCTGTATAACATGCTGCCTGCATGTCAGACCCATTGTGCACAGTCACTGATCCTTCTTTTCTAACTGCTTTTTTTCCCAGTTCTGGAAACCATGTTTGACAAATACATTGGTACTTGTTACCTGAGCAAATGCTAGCATGGAAAGCAATATGCTGCACCCTCAGACTGAGAATATTCAATCCATGGAAAACTGCTAAACCATTTGGGATTAAATATCTCCACTTTTGTCGAAATTTAGTTGCAAGGAATGAAACAAGCTTCAGCTGTATAGCGATACATTTTCAACCTTGTCTTATATCAGAAGGGCCAGGAGGATTTTTCATATATATTTCACTTGCACGTATCTCAGTAACTTTTTTTACTTGTCTCAGTATTTACTACATATGATACTTCAATGTCAGATTCCACAGTGCAATGCTATCTTCATCATTATAACTATGTTCCCACTATGTTCAGGTATCTATGCCCAATATGGTACTGGTGTCAGAACTACCAGTATGCAACATTTGAGTCTGAGGAGCAGTGCTGTCTTCGACCTTCACATCCACTTTGGCAGTGCTTCACTTTTTTGGAATGATTCATGGATATCCATACCTGCAATATAAATCACAGTTTCCATTCTGTAAAATGCATTGAGACCTTTAAGAAATTCTCTTATGTGCTATTTTGGGAGGTGGGCTGTCATCTACTGTTGCCTCACTGACAATATGTTCTAAAGAGACATGAATGTCTGTGACGTGCATGTGATTCAAGAACAGAGGCCAAGCTCAGCAACACCAACACCCCATCCTTTGGCACACATGCATATAGCAGTACACATGGCAGCAACACCAACACCCCATCCTTAGACACACATGCATATACCAGTACACATGACAGCAACATCAATCCCTTTCCTTTGGCACACATGCATATACCAGTACACCTGACAGCAATACCAAGACCCCACCCTTTGGCACACATGTATAACTCAGTACACCTGACAGCAACACCAGCACCCCATCCTTTGACACACATGCATATACCAGTACACATGAGGAGGTTTACCATAGAGTATAAACCAATGCCAGCTTAACCTGTTCTGAAAATGCCATAAAATAAACAAAACCAGATATATTACACAGTCTGGCATCCCACTAATTGCAATATATAATATGTAATCACTGTACCTTAATAGTGGAAGAGCCCATAAGAAAATACTTATGATTATTAGTGTCATCAATTTAAATAAGGCTTTCTTAGTATATATTTATTTTATTTACTTATTTATTTAGTTTGTTTACCAGGGTACTGTTTAGTCTTGCATTTCCAGCACTGATGGACCCTCACCATTAGACATCCATCAAGAGCTCATGCAAGCTCTGCCTAATATTATTTAAACACTGGTGGTCTACTAAAAGAATGAAAATTAAACTAATACCCAGACATCTCTATCATCTTCTGTAACAACCCTAATAAAAGTATTGTACTTGCAAATAAATATGTACCCTCAAACACTACATATTTATTTTAGAGAAAAAGTAATTAAAATAAACAAATTAATGCATATAAAATCACATTTTAGCAAGTAGCATATAGATCAAGAATTTCAAGATAATGTATACATTTTTGTATAAAACAACTGCCTCTAATATATGGTAAGCAGGACACATTGCAAGTTGGCTTAATGCCTTGCTAACCAAATGAAGCAGGTCAACAACCAGCTTATGTCTTCTGACAGCCTCCATGTCTGCTAAAAAGCCTGGATACTTCATGCGAAACACAAGGATACAAGTACAGCTGACTAGCAGGTTTTGTAAATGCAAAATATGCAGTTTCCTCATCTAAGTGGGTGGTCAAAGGGTTTAGATTTAAAACGCAGCACAACATTAATGTATTCTTAACTCATACACAATTTTGTGGATACTATGTAACTTGCTATTTAATTTCTTACCATTATTAGTAATAAAACATCACCTTGCTCAGAATGACCATAACGTTTTAAAAAACACAACCCAAATGTTTCCTTTCCAGGTTAGGGTATTATAAATAAAGAATGACAACGCATTGAACAAGCTGCCTGTTCCCACTTCCCAGGCTATATTCTTGCTGTGGTATTTTTCTAGTCACATGCAATAAATTCTTAAAATGATAGACCATTTTACTATGAAAAAGCAGTTAACTGCCACAGTCTAATAACAAAATCTTGATAATCTTTATTCTGCTCAAGCATCATGGCCTGCATGAATTGTTAGTATATCACAGTGCAACAAATCTAGGGGAAGTAGTTAACAACAGAAACATGAAGTAATGCACAATGGCAATTATGCTTCAGTGAGGAAAAATTACACCAGTTCAACAACAAAGAAGTCAACACTATCCTTACAATGCAATAACATATAAAATAGACAGATGACGACCAAAGTTGCATTTGTTTTATATTGCACTGTACTTTTAGGATAGTGGCAACATGATCACCAAAAGTATAAAATACTATATGCAAATAAAAACAACTCAGTCAGTAGAAACATTCCTCCACTGCAGAGAAATGTGAATGGCACAAGTAACTGTACATTTCACTCATCTGTTAAGCCTTTGAAGCCGGGGCAATAGGGTAATACTAACAGCTTCTGAATTACAGAGTTTGCCTTAAAGCCTCAGCGAGGCTGCGGAGGTCCTGGCTGGAGAAGTATTTCACCATATGGTAGCTATGAAATTGAATAGGTAGTATGATGTCTAGTAGCATCAAAATAATCACACCCCACTGGGTTTAATAAAAATATAGAATGTAATTTACCTTTAAAGTTAAAGAAACATCCAAAACATTTAATGGTATTCTTGTTCACACAACTAGTAAAAATATCCTAACTCTAGTATTAACATATACAAAAATAATAAAATAATCAAAACAAAACTTAGAACTATAAATATCTTGAATCTCAAATAAACCCATCAAAATTCAAGCATATGAAGGGTCAAACGGTGCCTCAGTTGCAGTGCTAGTAAGTTGATGATAAATGTGATTAATAAACATAAAAAATATGTAAACAAAAATCTAACAATTCAGTTTTATAAACAGACATAGGACAGTCAAACAGGAAATACAGTAAGGCATCCAAACAATGCTCACATTTAATGCTGGTATATATTTAATACCCAAAAGTAATCAATACATGTCAGCAGACTATGAGATGCTACGCAATTTAAGCAATAAGTCAGACAAATGTCTAATACATGAAAGAAAATCTACAAAATCATTTATTATATGTCTCACATTTTCTAGTACAGTACCGCAAACAGAAACAACAGGCCAGCCTAGTGGATTATAACATTGTTGTGAATTTTAGGTAAACAGCAAAAAATAGGTTTTCTAGCTTTAGAAGGGTCAATGAATCTTCTCAAAATCTTTGTCCAAGAAGTAATCTAATCTCACACCTTTATTAATCAAGGAACTTCCAATTAGTAACAGATTAATGATAAACCTTCTACTTCATACTGTTATATGTATGCAAATCTTTTAAATACTATATACACATATTAAGATATTGTTTTTCAAAATAACCACATTGTTAATTTTATCAGCAGGTCTAACAATTTCAGAATTGTTTCATTTCATTTTGTGTTTACCATTAATTACTTATCAATAAATGTTAGCATCTCAGGAGCTGTAATTAGTAAAATAAATGGAATTTTACATCAGATAAAAAACATGCCTTTTCTATGGACAGGGATTTTGCAGAAGAAATGGAGTAGCTTTCATAATTAACTAATTAAAGGGAGTCAGAATTAGTGCTTGGTTAGTAATTGGCAGTTACCACTCAAAACTGATGGCATAATGGGAAAACAGTCAACATTACAGTGATACAAAAATGTTCTAACTGCAGGCACCAAAGTGGAAGAAAAAGAAGTTGACCGATGTTATAAGCAGTGCTTTGTTGTAAACAAAAAGGTGGCAGTATGCATACATTGTGTTTGGGTCCAACACTCCCCCCCCCACACACACACACAAATACTTCTTTTTTCTCCAAATCCTCTTTCATGAAAAAATAAATAAAATGTTCTCTCTTAATAATACAATAAAAATCACTTCTCACAGCAAATTGTTAAGGACGATAGTGGATAATCATCTACCATTACTTTGAAAAAGGCTACTTGCTATGTGAATTTTACTAGGGAATGATGATCATTGTAGAAATATTCATTTACAGTCATTAAATTGCAATTTCAAAAAAGTCAGAAACCAGAAAAACATATGTTAAGTAGTCCAAGGGTGTATATACATATATATATATATATATATATATATATTTATATATATATATATATATATATATATATATATATATATATATATATATATGCATATATATATAGTATGTACATGGGCACCTACAGACTTTTTTCCAAGGGGTGCAAATCCAGAGCCCCCCCCCCCCCCGCCCCCCCCCCCATGCAGCCATTCCAGTGTCCCATTACTGGCTATTTTTCCACAGTTGCCATAAACACTGTTCAACACTCTAAGTGTACATACTGTTTTTTTGTTTTACTTTACTTTACTTGTAAAATGATTACAGATATTTGGATTTAATTTAAAACTTTTATTTTAAATTTTGTAGCACAAACACTGATAGACATTCACTAAACAAAGCAATGCAGTCTCACAATGAATACAAACTCAGCATTAAAACTTCTCTGGCTTTGAAATTCATATTCAATGAAAAAGCATTGAAACTCATATTCAAATAAAATGCATCTGGCCAGTGGCGGATTAAGTTTACCTTTGGGCTGTTTACAAATCGTAGGCCCCTTGCACACATCTTTAGGACTATGCTAAAGTTATTTGATTCACCTTCCCGATTGTATTACTTTATAATATATAATAATTAAACTATATCTCTCATATAATACTGCACCACTTGTTAGAGCATGTTTTAAATTTATAGGTTTGAACATGTTTCCAGTAAGCAATGAAACAAAACATATAAGCCAATAATGACAAAATTGCCAAATTCAGAACATTTCAACCATAAAAGGCCACTCAAACTTTGGTGATTACAATCCACCAATATCAGTCAATATGCACAATCTCTACAAGAAGAAAAAGTCATCTAAATAATTCCACATTAATGAGATCTATAACTAATGAAAGGGTTGCTGCTAGCAAACAACTTTATATTTCGGTGTTTCATCTACAGATTCAGTGCCTGCTGCCCTTGAAGAATAAATTGCCTATGTTACATTAAAAAAATGGTAAGCTGGTAATATTGCAATAGTGAATGCATGACAAACTGAAAACATGTTCATGGCTACTAGGCATGTCATCCAAAGGAGGACATACTCAGTACCCCACCCACTTAAAATACAACACAATATTAGCAATCTGTCTACATACTGTGGGAGTAGAACCCACAGCCTTCTGCATCAAGAAAGAAGTATGCTACCTATTGTACTACTAACAATGCTTTAAAATTCTATGCCACAATAGTGATACCATTTGCTAAATAAAACAGTTGCACATAGTAAACAGACTTAGCATGAGCAGCAGAAAACTTCTCTTCAATTGAAGCTCACAAGTCCTTAAAAATGCACTTAAAACTAAATTCGTTGAAAAATGCACCTGAAACTCAATTCCTTGAAAAATTCGGCTTAGTAGTTGGGGTAGATAGGATTCAGGCTCTTGTTTGCTGTAGCTAAGGTACAGGGTTTAAGCCTAGGCAAGTTACTAACCACCTGCTAACCCTAACTAGGGCATTTCACTCTCATCTCTCTCTCTCTTACACACACAGACACACACATACACACGCACACACACGCACACACACACACACACACACACACACACACACACACACACACACACACACACACACACACACACCTCAACTTCTTAGCGCAACAAATCTGGACAAAGCCTAAAATATATAGGGACAGATTATACAGTAAATATTGTTCTTATGAACTTAGAAAATTGCTAGAATAAGAGGATTTATGTTAGTATGCATTTTTCTAAAGGATGTGAAGTCCTAAAGCTTACATTTATGTAATTATTTAGCAACTTCAATCCTTTTTATGAGGAACAGACAAAAATATGGGGCAAAAATCTGGACATTCCGCAAAAACCTGGAATTTGAGGGGTATGCTACCTACTTACACACACACACACACACACACACACACACACACACACACACACACACACACACACACACACACACACACACACACCATACCTCTTAGTGCAAGAAATCTGGGCAAAGGTCCAAAGCTAGGGGCACATTTTAAATATTGCTCTTATACATTTAGAAAGTTGCTAGAATAACAGGATTTGTATTAGAGTGCATTTTTTGAATGACATGAAGTCTGAAACTTAAACCCATGTCATTACTTAGTAACTTTAATCCTTAGTTCATCCCAGTGATTTGTCAAAACAAAAAAAGACAAATTTTTATGGGGAACAAACCAAAAATGGAAGGCAAAAATCTGGACATTCTATGATGTACACACACACACACACACACACACACACACACACACACACACACACACCTACCTCCCTCTTACACATACACGCACACACACACACACACACACACACACACACACACACACACACACACACACACACACACACACCTCCCTCCATACCTCTTAGTGCAAGAAATCTGGGCAAAGGTCCAAAATTAGGGGCACATTTTAAATATTGCTCTTATAAACTTAGAAAGTTGCTAGAATAACATGATTTGTATTACAGTGCATTTTTGAAGGACATGAAGACTGAAACTTAAACCCATGTCATTACTACTTCTTCTTCTGGCTTTTTCCAGTTAGGGGTCACCACAGCAGATCACCTGTCTGCTCATGATTGGCAGTGGAGTTTTACTGTGTCGAGTTGCCAGCCCAGCGCTCAACCTTCCACAGAAGGCACACACACACTCATGCCTAGGGCCAATTTAGAGTGCCCATTCCACCTACAGAATGTCTTTGGGATATGGGAGGTAACCGGAGCACCCAGAGGAAACCCATGCGACCACAGGGAGGACATGCAGACTCCGCACAGAAGGCACCCCAGCCGAGGATCGAACCAGAGAACCTCTTGTTGTGAGGTGGCAACTCTAACCGCTGCACCACTGTGGCTGCCCAACCTTAGTTCATTCCAGTGATTTGTCAAAACAAAAAAAGACAACTTTTTATGAGGAACAAACCAAAAATGGAAGCAAAAATCTGGACATTCTATGATAATCTGTACAGCTGAGAGATATGACACTCACATACACCCCTATCTCCCTCTTATACCTCCCATACCTCTCAATCTCTTAGACTAGACTAGAGCAAGAAATCTGGACAAAGCCACAAATAATGTGGGGATAAGGGCCCAAAAGTATGGACACAGTTTAAGTATTGCTCTTACAAATGTAGAAAGTTGATAGAACAACAAGCTTTGCCTTAGTATGAATTTTCTGAAGGATATGAGCTTTAGCTCAAATGGCTGCCATTATTTTCTGACTTCAGTCTTCAATTATTTGCCAAAGATTTTTCAAGAAAAACACAATTTTATGAGAAACAGACCAAAAATATGAGGCAAAAATCTGGACATTCTGCAAAAATCTGGACAATTGAAAGGTATGACCCACCACCTCCCTTTTACACACACACACACACACACACACACACACACACACACACACACACACACACACACACACACACACACACACACACACACACTTTCTGTCTCTCTCAACAATAATTCTTTCCTTGGGATTATTTTCCACAAACACCGTCCTGCTAAGAAAATTAAAAAAGTTTCTTGGCTGTTGCTGTGCTGTGTGTTGCTTGCTGCCTGAGCTGCTACCAGATTTTCAATTTAAAATTTCAACTTCAAATTATTTTAGCTGTAGAGAAACTACTAACTTTAATGTAGTAAAAAATGCAACTACTGCTAGTTATTTATTTTTGCTGAATTCTACTGTCTGAGCTAAGCTCTATTCAAACTGTCTACTACAACATGCCTTCATCAGCTGCAAATGGATATCCAGTTGGAGGAGCTATTCAGGATCATGGAATTAGATAACCTGACTAGAACCTCCAATCACATCTCCAAATGTAAATTGATGGCATGTGCACTATGGCCCAGCTCAAGTCGGTGGTTGCAACTGTGTGAATGTTCGGAGAAACAACATGACAATTTAGTAGGTCTCAACTCATTGTATAAATCAGCCATACCTAATTTATAAACCATAACAACAACAAAAAAAGAATGTGGGTACTAGGGCACAGCATGCATGTTTTTTCTGACATTCACTCTCGTGTGGCTATCATATCCTACCCCCCCCCCCCAAAAAAAAAAAAAGACAACAGAGTTAGTACAATAATGGTTGCACTGCGCTGGTAAAAATTTTTTTTTTTGGTATTCCATGACCGGGACACACAATATCACAGGTGGTGTGTGTGTGGCCCCCTTTGCCCACCTGTAGCACTGCCACTGCTGGTAAGCATACCTGCCAGCTGTTCAGAGGTTTGCAGAATGTTCCTGTTTGTTTTTTCATATTTTGTCCCAACCTTCTTAAATATATTATAAAGGCTTATCGAGTATATGTCATTGGAAAATCTGGCTGCTCAGCAATACTTCACCAGGCAGACTTTTTTTTTTTTTTATTGGTATAAACTTGACTTACAATAGGTTCTGTGATTGGGCTTTCACATCAGTGTGCACGTTTTGTGAAACTATAAATTTGTGTGTGTATATATTTATATATATATCTCTGTCTCTGTCTCTCTCTCTCTTTATATATATATATATATATATATATATATATATATATATATATATATATATATATACATACACATATACATATATGTGTGTGTGTGTGTGTGTGTGTGTGTGTGTGTGTGTGTGTGTGTGTGATCATAGATTCATACATTTATACTAGCTAATGACTACTGGGGCCTTTACAACCTTAACTATGCAACCCAAATGTATCCCACAAGTTATTGTGCTATAAAGGTTATTTCAAGGGGTATATGTTAGTTATAGGATCACTTAATGGCTTCCCCTGTCCATCAGAAATAAAGGTTCCATACAAGGGGTGAATTTCCAATTTTCCATCCACTGGTCCAGATTGTACTTGAATAGAATTAGGGAAGGGCTCTGCTTCACATGGATTGGAAGCCTATTTCAGACAACGGGGATTCTCTGAGATGCATACCTGCCACTCCAAAATGTCCTATTTAAGTCACAAGCAAAGTTTAAATCCTTTGATCTAGTAGTTCTGGTGCTGTTCATTTTGTAGATATGCAAACACAGGATCCAAGACTGCCTTGTATTCTTCTTATTCTTTTGGCTTTTCCTGGTTAGGGGTTGCCACAGCGGATCACCTGTCCACTCATGATTGGCAGTGGAGTTTTACAGTGTCGAGTTGCCAGCCCGGCGCCCAACCTTCCACAGAAGGCACACACATACCAGGCATAAATTGCCTCTCAGCAATCTGTAGGAGTATACATATAGGGCTTAGAGGTGATATGCATTGGACATTATGTTTACTACCTGTATTCTTTTTGAGAAGAACATTTGTAGACGTTCCAGTTGGTGCATGTGCCAGGTCATCTGCATACAGAAGTGGGCATTATACTCAAAGATAGCTCTGATGATGTGTGAGTACAGTGGCACAATGACTTCCTTGGACCTACATACTCTTACTTTTAATCTGAGTGACATAGAATGATTTTCTTACAACCTTAGACACATGTTGGTCAAAAAACGGATTACTATCTACATGAACTCCCAAACTCCTGACTATTGTGTCTACTTTTAGGGGAGTTTTATCAATGAGGTAGTTTTCTTAGGTGGCTGACTTCCCAAAAATTATGATTATACATTTTTTGGCATTGAGTTTTAATCTGTGGCTTTTGTCTGTGTTAGACCATCCTGAAAAATGTTAGTATCTTGGGGGGGGGGGTTCTATGATTGCTCCTAGTTTGCAATTATCTGCAAACTTGGTAAGCCAGAGGCCCCTGACATTGGCCTTGACTTCTGAAGAATAGATGCCAAAGAGGAGCAACCCCAGTAAATACCCCTGGGGAACTCCACCAGTAACTGGTCTCTTTCTGGAGGTGGTCTGTCCAATTCTAATTTCCTGGGCCCTGTCTGTGACCCAGTTGTCTCTACACCAAGTTATATAGGAGTTTATGCCTAATTATGACAGATTCTTTACAATGCCAGAGAGGTGGTTTTGTATCACATTCCTTAGCAAGGTCAAGGTAGGCAGTTTGCACCATTTTGTCCTCATCTTCTCAAAGAAGTCCACCAGGTTCAGTAGGCATGGCCTGCCTTTGACAAAAACAAACTGGGTTGGGTCCACTGTATAAAGGTTTCCTATGTCATGTCATTGGTAATCATTATTATAATAATTCTTTCTATGGCTTTGCATATGAGACTAGTCAGAGTAATGGGTCTGTAATTCCCAGGATCCATTGATGCTCCATCCTTGTGCAGATGGATGACCTTTGCAGTCTTCCATTTGTGTGGCATGAAGCCTGTGCAGAGGCTATGGTTGAATAGTAACACCAGTGGCCCTGATAGGTCACGTTTTAGGCTATTTAGGAGGCATCTTTTGATATTATTGGGGCTCACTGAAGCTGAATTCTTGGGCTTATAGATCCCATCGGCCATGGTGGTGCAGCGGTTAGTGTTGCCGCCTCACAGTAAGAGGTTCTCCAGTTTGATCCTCGGCTGGGGTGCCTTCTGTGCAGAGTCTGCATGTCCTCCCTGTGGTCGCGTGGGTTTCCTCCGGGTGCTCCGGTTTCCTCCCACATCCCAAAGACATGCTGTAGGTGGATTGGACATTCTAAATTGGCCCTAGGTGTGAGTGCATGCATGTGTGTGCCTTCTGTGGAAGGTTGGGCACTGGGCTGGCAACTCAACACTGTAAAACTCTACTGCCAATCATGAGCAGACAGGTGATCCGCTGTGTCGACCCCTAACCGGGAAAAGCCGAAAGAAGAAGATAGAGCCCATCTAACTCTTGGTTCCTACTGATAGTTGGAGGAATTACGCTAAATGGTATTTCCTGGATTAAATAGTATATTCCTACATATAGCTATCTATCTATCTATATATATATATGTATATTTATATCTGTATATATATATATATATACATATATAGTTAGATATATCATCAAATTTCCCCACAGACACACACACACACACACACACACACACACACACACACACACACACACACACACACACACACACACACACACAAAACATTGAAAAAGAATCAAGTGCATACACAAACAAATGAGATACACTCCATTACTGACATGCAGTAGCGACTACCCCTACCTAAATCAACCCCACTGTCACCCTCAAAACATTGACACATGCATACATACATAATAAACACACACCTAACTCTATGTAAAGGAAGCAGATCATCTAAATTAACCAGAACATGTTGTCAGTTTCCTCTTTCCACTACAACTGTAAGCAGACACCTGCACACACACCATACCTCTTAACTGTCCTTGATTTCCAGGGATGTCCCTGATTTTGACTCCAAAATTTAGCTCTATCCCTCTTAATCCCTCCTAAAACTGGTGACTCTTGGAGGAAAGGTGGTGAATTATACTCAATAAATAATGGCAGTAAGTAAAAGTTATAGATTTTATTTCACAAAATGTATAGTAGTTAACATTTGTTTATTGTGCCAGTGTCTCAGGTTAATAGTATTAATATTGTAAAAATGTCCCTCATTGTCCCTGATTTTTTCTGGGTTTGTTCCTGATTCTGTTGAAATATGTCCCTGATTATTTGAGAGCTATGCATGACGTGACATACAAATTAAACTTAAAAACAAACATGCTTTCTGTGGGGGGCTTCTCCTTACATACCCCTGTGGTGGGACTTTGCCCCCACTCTCCCTAACTTATACATACCACCTCCATAAGCATACAACCACAATGTCAGTGAAGCCTCCACTGGGATGCTGTAGCCAACTTAACCCAACTCAGCACCACTGAAGCAGCCATGTTTTGAAATGAAAAACAGTCATGTAGCACCTCAACCACCCCTGCACAGCAGCTGCATATACAGTTATGTTATAGTCTTTGCCATATTGGCCAGGGTCATACGTAAATAGTCTTCTGACCAGTGTATCTACCCATTTGACAAATATATAAATAAATAAATATGTGCGTCAGTGACTATATAAAATATATATTATATATAGACAGTTTTAGTGTAGCTAGTTAACCAGTATACTTTTGGAAGATGGCAAGAAACCACAGCACCTGGAATAAACCTACATCAAAAGACACAGAGCCTGCAAAACTCCACACTGGAGAACAGGACTGAATACCAGATCCTGAAGCCATGAGATGTTGGCATCCCAGTGTTTCCTTGCTCCATGGGTATTTCAGAAATACATGGTCAGTTATGTTAGAGTGACACAAATGAAACTTCAAGACTGCTATGTTCTGCCTGGAGAGTTTCTCCATTCCCCAGTATTGTTGGCCATGGAATTGGTTCATAGGTTCATAGGTTCATAGGTTTATACTAGGCTATCTGCCCTAAGGCATTTATAAGCCTAGCCCAAATTATTGTGGCTTACGCCACCCCTTATATGAAAAAATACTGTGCCCATTAGTTTGTTGTGCCTCTGTCCAGCAGTGACCCAGAGATGATTCCCGGGGTAAACCTACGATCTCCCATCCACAGGTCTAGATTTCTCTTGAACAGAGTCAGCGAGGTGCTCTGCCTCACATGGACCGGGATTTTATTCCACAGCATAGGGAGTCTCTGAGTGATAAATCTATCCCTCCAGCACGTCCTATTTATATCCGTGCTAAGGTTTAAGTCGCTTGCTCTAGTGGTTTTGGTGGATTTGGATTTTTTGAGGTGGAGCATGTCCATTAATTCCGGGTTGGACATGGCCTTGTATGTCAGGCACATGTCACCTCTGAGCAGACGGTATGCGACTGAATAGAGCTGGAGTTTCTTCAATCTGGCAGCATATGACAGATTTTGGAGTCCCTTTATCCTTTTGGTGAGGAACTTTTGGGGTCTCTCCAATTGCTGCAGATGTCGGGTGAGATACATCCCGAATGGGGCATTGTACTTTCGATCATTGGTCTGATAAGTGAAGAGTACAGGGGAACAATGACCTCACTAGATCTGGATGTGAATCCCTTCATGATCAGGTGGGCAATGTAGAAGGTCTTTCTAACCACTTTAGCAATGTGAGTGTCAAAAGAAAGGCCACTGTCAACCTGGGTCCCCAGGTCCCTGATAACCTCTTCTGTGCTTAGTGGATTGCCACCTATATGGTAGCTTGGGGTTACCTTGTTTTTCCCGAAGGGTATGACTATACATTTTTTGGCATTTAACTTCAGGCCATGGCTCTGGCACCAGCTATCTGTTTCCGTGAGTCCCTTCTGAAGGATATCAGTGTCCGATGCACTTTCCACTATGGCGCCCAGTTTGCAGTCATCTGCAAACTTTGTCAGCCAAAGTCCTCCCATGTTGGCCTGTACTTCTGAGAAGTAGATGCCAAACAATAGGGGGCCAAGAACCGAGCCCTGTGGGACACCACTTGTGACCGGCTTGGAGTCTGACACAGCGCCAGCAACTCTAACCCTGTGGGTTCTGTCCTTAAGCCAGTTTGCAACCCATCTTGTGACATATGGGTTTACATTTAAGCTGGTAAGTTTTTCTACAATACCCGAGTGGGGTATTGTGTCGAAAGCCTTTGCAAGGTCAAGGTAGGCTGTATGGACTGCCTTTCCCTCATCAATGGCCTTGGTGACTATTTCGAAGAAGTCGACCAAGTTCAAAAGGCATGATCTTCCCTTGACAAAGCCAAACTGGGTCGGGTCCAATGTCTGCAAGTCCCCTATATCTTTGTTTATGAGCTCCATTATGATCCTCTCCATAGCTTTGCAGACTAGACTTGTTAAGCTTATGGGGCGGTAATTACCAGGGTCCGTGAGGCGCCACCTTTGTGGAGTGGGACCACAGTTGCCGTCGCCACTCCTTGGGCACGTATCCTGTGGTAAGGCTGAGATTAAACAGCTGCCTTATGTGCGGGTTTAATTCCTCATTTAGCTCGTGTAGCACACAGCCGGGGACACCATCCGGTCCCATTGATGCTGTGTTTTAGCTTTAGAGAGAGCAGCTTTCACCTGCGCATTTGAGATGTCCGGGAGGCTACACTCGGCTGGGATAGTTATCTCTCCTTTAGGGGGAGGGGGTGAAGTTTGCACTGAACCTGTCTGCCAGTATGTTGGCAATGTCTGTGGGTTCAGTGATTTTTGTATCATTTTGGACTAATTCTGAGCATATCTGTGAGTTTCCACCCAGGTTCCTAACATAGCTGAAAAAGGCCTTATGATTGTCCTTTGAATCCATGGCAATTTTTCTCTCAAAACTGGCCTTAGTTGATTTTATGAGTGCTCGTATTTTTTTACTAATAATGATCAGGGTGACTTCCCTTTTATGGATTTTGTTCTATCATGTAATAGCTTTCTCCTCTTATTGTAAAGTTTGTTAATGGCTGGGGTCCACCAGACTGGACGTTTGCCCTTTGTGGAAAGAGTCTTGGTTTTATTTGGGATTGCCTGATCCATGCAGTCCTGGAGGTGTTCATAGAAGGCATTTGTAAGGGCTTCCGCAGCTTGGGTTGTGGTTTCCTCTGACTCAGGGGCCTTGAAGGATACCACACCAGTCTTGAGTAGTGTGAAGTTTGCTTTAGAGAAGTTCTTCACTATGGTCTTTTTGTTTGGGGTGGGGCGGGATGTGGATTTCCAGTGAGATTAGTTTATGATCAGATCTCACCAATGAGGGATATACTTCCGTGTGGAGCATTTTGTCCCCATGTTTGTGACAATGAGATCTAGTATATTTTCTCCTCTCGTGGGAACAGTGACTAGCTGTTCCATGGCATTTGAATTTATGAACTCCAGGAACCGTTGGGCTAGAAAGTTAGGGCTTGAGTAATGTTCCCAGTCTATATTCGGTAGTTGAAGTCACCCAATATGATGGTGTTTGGAGATACATTTATACCCTCCAGTGTCTTCAGGAAGGCTGTGTGGGGTTCCTGAGTTTGAGAGGGTGGCCTGTAGCATGCTACAATTTGTAGAGCAGTTTTGCCTATTGTTAGTTGCACCTGGATGGTTTCAAGCTTCATGCGTTGCCACCAACCTGGAGGTGTGAGTATCCTTTATGAATATGGATACACCCTCCTTTTGTGGAGTGGTCCGGGTTTTGGGGCCGGAACGCATGATATGAGGTAAAACCTAATAGTGCCGGGTGCTCTCAGGAGCCTTGAACCAGGTTTCATTTACAGCACAGACATCGATGTTCTCCATACTGAGAAGGGCCTCGAGTGCGTGCATTTTGAGATTTAGACTTCTGGCATTGAGCAGCATTACCCTCAATTTCTTCCCATTTTTGTTTTCTAGGGTGGTAGGTTTAGAATTTGAGCCTTGCCTAAAAAGGCACTATGGGGGTGGCAAGAGCCTTAGCCAATATCCGGAATCCCAGGGGTGACAGGTGCAAGCCGTCCCTTGCGAAGCAGCGTGGCTTGTCAAGCATGTCATCCCAGGCAGACAGACACTGGATCCCCTTTGAATGACACCAGACATTAAGCCAATTGTTAAAGCTGATCATCTTGTCTCTATATTGTGGCATCATTCTTGGTGAAGGAAGGATACTGCTCAGGGTTAGGGTCATACCTGCCTGGGCTACATAATCAGAGAGCTCCTCTATGTCTCTTTTCATGCAGTCCAGGGAGGTGCGTCTCAGGTCGTTCACACCAGCATGGACAATGACTGTGTCATATTTGTACTTGCTGTGGAGTGACCCGAGTGCTTGTGTTATGTGGCGGATTCTAGCCCGATAGGCAGCTTACTGTGACCCTCTCCTTGTTCAGCCTGGTGAGTGGGACATCAGTGTGTCTGACTATGGAGTCACCTATGACAAGTATGTTTGGTGTTGTATTTGGCCTTAAGGGCTGTGACTGCTTTGCACACTGCTTTTGTGGTTTATGTGTTGCTTGTGGGGTGTCTTGAGGTAGCAGTTGTTTGGGTGTCTGCTTTGGAGGCCTCTGCTGTTTAGGTAAATTTTACTCAGAGCCTCCGAGTATGTCTTTGTGTGTTTATGTGTTTGATTCAGTGGAGTGGTAGCATTATGTGAGGCTGGTTTTGTGGTGTGTGTAGTTGCCTTCTCCTCCTGTCTGGTCTTGCCAGTCCTGAGTTGAGAGAGCTCAGCCTCCAGTTTGGCTAAATAGCTGCATCTCTCGCAAGTATTTGTGTTATGTGGGAGGAGGAGAGGGTTGTCTGTGTACATGAGGCAGTTATAACATTGCCTCAAGATTCCCAGATTCACCAGCTGGACCGAGAGGAGATTGACAACTGACCTTTGGACATGCTAGAATAATATTGGGAAATCCTTAATTGAAAACAAGGGCCAGTGGGGAGTGAGGGTGTAGTGCTTTTAATTTTTAGTGCTGACTTATATAATTGCTTTAGTGAGCAAGTGCCAGGTAACTTGAGTGCAATGTGATACAAGTAACTAAATGCAAAACGACAAACAGTAACTTTCTTTCAAGTGAAACAAGGAAATAAGTACAGTAAGCAATGCAGATATCACTAGTGATCCACAGAAGCGCTGAGAAGTTGCGTATTAGGTGAATTAGCTTCCAGGGAAATAACAAGCAAACAAACAACAAGTATATAAACAAAGCTAGATTCAGTAGGCCTGGATCTAGTCTATGCTAGAGCAAACAAGGTGAACCAATTTCAGTAAGATACAGTTCAAATATTCAGGCACTATAAACCTTTAACCAGAAAATTCCCAGCTCAGAAGGGCAGAGTCCAGCCTCTTCTCCCACAAGAGTGCAGTCCACGAACCTTCTTAATGTAAAATAACTGGCCTGAAGCCCAAGTGCCTAAACCAGAACTAATACACTTGGACACTGGGCTCTCAATCAGCAGTTCCCAACTTAGAAGGATGAAAGCTACCTGTCCTGCCACCACAGTGCTTGCCACAAACCTTCCTAATGTAAAACAACTGGTCTGAAGCCCAAGTGCTTAATCCAAAAGACTTGAATGATAGCTACACTTTAATCAAGTTACAACCAAGCAGTAATAAATACCATTGAATACTTTAGAGAATGTCTGGATTAGTGCTCAAGTTACACAAACAAAGCTAGATCCAGCAGGCCCGAATCCAGTCTATGCCACAGCAAACAAGGCGCACCAACTTCAGTAAGAAACAGTTCAGATATGCATGCATTATAAGCCTTTAACCAGAAATTCCCAGCTCAGAAGGGCAGAGTCCAGCCTCTCCTCCCACAAGAGTGCAGACCACGAACCCTCTTAATGTAAAATAACTGGCTTGAAAGCCCAAGTGCTTAAACCAGAATTAATACACTTTTAGAATAACAGACACTGAGCCCTCAATCAGCAGTTCTCAACCTAGAAGGATGTAAGCTACCTGTTCTGCCACAACAGTGCAGACCACAAACCTCTCAGTGCAAAACAACTAACTGGTCCGAAGCCCAAGTGTTTAAACCAAAAGGCTTAGAATGAGTTACACCAAGCAGTAATAAATACAATTGAATATTTTAAGATGATGCAAAAGTAAAAAGAAGTAGGTAAAAACACAAGTACAGTAAAAGCAGATGAAATTTTTTTTTTTTTTTTTTTTTTTTTTTCTGAACAAGTGCTGAGATCAAAGAAACTGATTTGAGTGCTGAAACTAGAAAACTGGCTAGTTACAAGAAAAAAAAAAAAAACAAAAACAAGCTAGAAGGCTTCCCTCAAACACAGAAGGGCTTGGGGGCTCAGAAGCCTACAAATAGTCTGTACCACTTAACAAGAAAGGCAGGAAATAAGCTTAATTTTTTTTTTTTTCTATTTCCCAGATGCTCTCTTTGTACACAGTAGGAGTGCCTGAAATCAGAATATGATCTCACTGCACTCAGTTGAGTGGTATATATAAATTTTTGCCATATTGTTCACCACAGTGAAGAGTTCAGGAGAGCACACTTGTTTCAATCTGCCTCATTTTTTTAAATGTAATGGGCATCTTTCAAAGATTTGTGATGTAGGAAAAATAACTCGAGCATCTGGGTTTTGTTTTTTCCATAGTAGACACAGACAGCTTACTTTTAAACCACTGTATCACATCCCCTATGTATTTGTTAATCCAGTCTATCTTCCATGAAAGATACCTCCTCTACTATTCCCTGCTTTTGACCATACATTTACTGACAACAGTCACACACAAAGAAAGTCTTACAACCAACATCTGTCTCTTTTTTTTGCAGTAACCCAGTTATTATACATTTTAATTCCTCCTTTTTTTATTATTTATTTATTTATTTATTTACATTTTGTCCGACTGGATGCAGGTCAATTTTCAGCGGAGGCCCGGGGAGAAAAGCTCCACAAATTAAAATATTACAGACATAGATACAGATGAAGACTCCTAGCAATTAAAATATTACAAACATAGTTTCAGATGAAGAACATAGTACATTCAGTAGATAACTAGCATCTGTTCTATCCACGAAGTCATAGCAGATATTAACAATTGTTACAATAGGAAGTTACTGCTATATAATAAGTAGATAGGCATGGAAGTATCAGAGCTTGCTGTAATCAAAGGTAGTTTGTGGGGTGGAAGAGAGGTAGAGGGTAGATGGAGTGGGAGAAGTTAGAGGGGAGAGTTACAAGGGCATAGCCAGCATGTTTTTAAAGAATAAATTAACCAGTCACAGCTGAGTATTTTCAGCCTTTACCCAGTCTAGAACAGTAATTTACATAGGATCATAGGAGGCTACTAGGCTAATGGCCCTGAGGCCCTTACAAGCCTAGCCAAGAGTTTATCCCCAAAAAAGAAACCTCAGTCAGCACCCGTCACCCCTGTCAATGAGGGACACAGGTGGAAACCCTGGGACAAATTTGTGGTTTCCCATCCACTCATCAAGGTTGCGCTTCAAGAGGGTCAGCAAGGTACTCAGTTTGATGTGTATGGGAAGTCTATTCTGGAGATGGGGCAGCTTTTGGGAGACAAACCTCTCTCTCCAGCAGGTTTTGTTGATATCACATATTAGATTTAGGCCTTTCAAGCATGTAATGCCCGAGGAGTTAGACTTATGGATATGGAGCATTTCTAGTAGAGCAGGGTCTGAAACTGCCTTGTAGGTGAGACACAGATCATCTCTGAGCAATCTGTATGATACTGAGTGCAGTGATAGTGACTTGAGCCTGTCTGCATAGGACAGGTGTTGGAGGCCTTGGATTCTCTTTCTGAGGCATTTCTGTGGCCTTTCCATTTGGTGCAGGTGTTTTTGAGAGGTACATACCAAATGGGGCATTACACTCAATTATAGGCCTAATGAGGGAGGAGTACAGAGAGGTAATAACCTCCTTTTTTCTGAATGCAATCCCTTTACTTATGAGATGAACCAAGTAAAAGGCTTTTTTGACCACTGTCACCACATGATGGTCGAATGTGAGAGCATTGTCAACCTGAGTACCCAGATCTCTCAGCACAGGTTGTGTGCTTAAGGGGTTGTCACTGATGTGGCAATCCGTAGGGGTCATGTTTTGCCGAATGGAATGATAATACATTTTTTTGCATTTAACTTAAGGCCATGACTTTGACACCAGTCATTTGTTGCTGTGAGACCCTATTGCAATATGTTAACATCATTTGGGGAGTCAATGACAGTATCCAACTTACAGTCATCTGCAAACTGGGTCAGCCATACTCCTTTTGTCTTTGCCTGGACCTCTGAGCAGTAGATGCCAAACAGTAGGCGTCCCAGGACAGATTCCTGGGGAACACAACTGAGATAGGGATTTACACCAAGTTGTGTTAGCTTTCTGATGATACCTGAGTCGGGGACTGTGTTAAAGGCCTCGGCCAAGTCAAGGTAAGCTGTGTGTACTGAATTTCCCTCTTCCAGGGCTTGGTGATAGTCTCAAAGAAGTCAACCAGGTTCAACAGGCAAGATCTGCCCCTGACGAATCCAAACTGGGTGGGGTCAAGTGCTTGGAGATTCCCTATGTCCTTGTTTATGAGATCCATAATAATAGGCTCCATGGCTTTACAGATCAGACTTGTCAAGCTAATGGGGGGATAGTTTCCAGGGTTAGTAGTGGCACCATCTTTGTTGTGCAAAGGGATGACAATGGCAGTTCTTCACTCTGCTGGAATGAAGCCTGTACTTAGGCAGTGGATGAGTAGGGTGTTCAATGGTGAAGCTAGTTCTTGCTGGAGATGGTGCAGAATACAGCCTGGGATACTATCAGGTCCCATAGAAGCTGAGTTATTTGCCTTGGATAGGGCCTTTAACACAATCTATGGAGATGTGAGATGCAGGACAAGTATCAGGGATGTCAAATGGGACTTTGGGGATACAGGGGAGGGGAGGTTGAAGTTTGCACTGAACCTATCTGCTAGCAGGTTGGCCAAGACAACAGGATCAGTATAACTGATACCATTAAGTCCAAATTTAGAACAAACCTGGGTTTTGCCATGGAGGTTTCTGATTGAATAGGGTGCTCAATGGCAAAGCTAGTTCTTGCTGGAGATGGTGTAGAATACAGCCTGGGATACTATCAGGTCCCATGGAAGCTGTGTTCTTTGCTACATGATTCTTTGATACATGATGTACTCTTGGATAGCAGTAGCCAGGGAAACCTTTCTTTCATTTTACTTCATTTTTTTCCAACATCTATTCTCACTATTCTTTCACCCCTTCTCAGCATTACTAGCCAGCTTCCACCATGCAAAGCTGTTACAGCTTTAACTATGGACTGTACCCTGGAATGGAAATTACCCACTGACACTCAATGCAGACTCTTCCTTCACAGCTGAATCGGCCATTATCTGGACTCTTTCTCAAACTTATTGTGTTATTATTACAAATGTTAGCTCTACTCCAGTAGCTGTAGTTAAGCTGCCCTTCCTTGCACCTCATAATGAAACCTCAGATTCAGTCCCCCTACTCCAAAGGGACCTTCAAGGGACTGTATTATCACCTTTTGTATTGTCCATCTTTATCAACACCCCACCCAACTTGCTTCAAATCCAACTCTTGATATATGCTAATGATATGCTGATGATATGGTCATCTTCCATTCTGGTGACTTCTTAACCTCCAGGAACTTCAATTATAAACTCATTTCCACTCACTCCTTAATTGGATTAATAAACAAACGAAAATGAAAAGAAAATACTTCTTAACTCTTCAAAAACTAATTATGTTCACTTTAACACTTAATGAACTGCAAAATCCCAGCTTCACTATAAGATAAAGATGTAAACAATACTATCAATGAAAATATCAGATCATTTAGACCTAGAAGCCATCTCTCATCTTTCATCTCCATCTAGAAAAAAAAAATGGTGATAAACATAACCTACTCGTTCTTACATCTGAAAATGAGTCTACTTCTTGTCTGAGGCAACAAATTCTTCCATGCCATGGATAAAGACAGTGAGCTGGATTCACGAAGGCTTGCACAGAGTCTAAGAGTAGTGTAAGATGGCAGACAGGCAATATGTCTGCCGAGCGATTCAGCAATAGCTGGCAGGGGCATGCATGAGAGCTTATAAAGCTACTCTTGTGACAGTGTTATGGTATGCAAATTACCTCATTTGCTGCTGAAAGCTATGCAAATGAGGTAAATATGCGATCCAGGAAACACTAACCTGTCCATGGAAGAGTAGTGTTATTTGCAGAAATGTACTCCGTTGGTAACGGAGTACTGTTCTGCAAATAGCTAAATGGAGCTATGACAGCTCCAAATAAAGGATGCATCTAGTTGAGGAAGCACGCCAATGGCCAAATATAAGGCCATTGGCATTTGCAAATGTTGTAAATCCTTAAAATCCAGTTTTTTTTTCTCTGATCGCCGATGTTTAAGCGTAGTGCAGCGGTGCGCAAATGTGCTGCGCTTTAAATAAAATGAAAAAAAGTGAAAAATAGCCACAAATGGGCATTTTCACTAAAAACCTTACTCTGCCATGCAGGTGAATGGCAGGCTGAAAACAACATGGTCACTGAGTAGTGGTTGCTGAAGGGGGGAAGCTCAGTGTGAGAGATGTAACCAAGCATTAGTAGGCAATCCTATGCAAATGAGGATAAGGATAGCAAATCACAATTTTCCCCGGCATGTGAGCCATGTCCCTAGAGTGTAAGTGTAGGAGTAGGGGAGTAGTAGAGTAGAAGATAGGTGACATCATGAGGGGGTATGTCTGAAAAACTGTAAGCTGATTGGAGCACAGTGGCTTGTGTTTGCCCTGAGTTGCTCAGGATTGCAAGAGGCGTGTCTACAGTCGTACTAGCTGAAAACAAGAAACGAAAGGTGTACACCGTGGATATATCTGAAATGTCTTGCAAACAGGCACACAGTGTGTGCGCGTGTGTGCACTTGTTTGCGCAGTGCTGCCCCTTGTGAAAACAGAAAGGGAAAAAGGAAGGAAAAGAAGTAGTAGGAAGTTAAGTTAACCAACGAGAACTAGCAGAGCTGCCAGGTGAAATATATCAGAATCAGCCAATTACAGAGGCAGTAGGCTAACCCAGCCCAGCCCAGCACTTTTAACTCTTCAAACAGCAGTCTACCCTGTTTTTCCCAAGAACTCTGCAACACTGCAGTATACAAAGAGTGAAAACTTAAAAAGCTTAAGTCAGACAAAATGTTAGGGGCTGCTATTGCTATCATAAACCAACATGTGCAAGGTGCTGAGGGTAGTGATGTTGTGAATGCTACTGAGCAACCCACAGTGAGGAGACGGAGAAGGGTGTACAGACCCAGGGTAACCTACCAGGGGCTACATGAGCTGCAGATAGTGGAGCGCTATAGAGTGGACAGAGACCTCCTGCAGCAAATTGTTGAGCTGTGCCGGCCACACCTCACACACAGAACCAACAGAGGGGAACCCATCCCAGTGGATACCAAGGTATGTATTGACCTATGAATACTAGCTACAGGTACCTTCCAGAGACCAACTGGTGATATGATGGGGGTTTTACAGGCATCAGCATCCAGGGTACTGCATCAGTTCCTGGATGCCATGTCAGCACATGTCAGTGAGCACGTATATTTCCCCAATTCCAGTGAGGCATTGGCCAGCAATATGCGTCTTTTCCACCAAATAGCAGAATACCCTGAGGTAGTGGGTGCAATAGACTGCACGCACATACACATCAAAGCACCACCCGGCGAGCGGGGTAGGGTCTACATCAACTGCAAGGGCTTCCCCTCCATCAACTGCCAGGTCATGTGTGATGCCCAGGGCATAATAATGAATGTGTGTGCTGGCTGCCCTGGAAGCTATCACGATTCCCATATCTGGCATCTGACGCAGCTGTACCAGAGATTTGCCAATGGGGACATCCCTGACGGTCACCTAGTGGGGGATGCTGGATACACACTGGAGCCGTGGCTGATGACACCCACCAGAAATGCACACACACCTGAACAAGAACTCCATAATGAGGCACACGCACAAACAAGAAACATTATTGAGCGTGTGTTTGGGATGCTCAAGTCACGGTTCCGGTGCCTGGACACATCTGGTGGAGCCTTGCAGTACTCACCAACTACATGTACTCAAATTGTCATGGTATGTGCCACGCTACACAATATGATCCTGCGAAAACAGCTGCAGCAGGAACAGCATGGGGCATGGCCAAACAGCCCCCCACCATTGCCAAGGCCTGCACAGGCACAACGTGACTCGGAGGAGGAACAACCTGAGCCTGACCCAGTAGGCAGAAGGAGGCGTGCCCAGTATGCCTTGGCCTTGGCAAAGAGGCAACGCATAGCACATACACTGACTCAGTAGGAACCCTGGAAATGACACCTCTCTCTGACTCGCACATACAATAAAAGGGATGCCTAACTTGACACTACCTGTTATCAAACATGTATAGGGAGTGTACTATGTGTATCCGACATAGGCAGCTCTGCAGCACCACCTGAGGCATGATTGCCCTATTTTAAGCAATATAAAGCAGTGCTAAGCACATTTTACCACTATTTAGCATATTTAAGCACAATTGCGTGGAGCTGCGTGCCGCGCAAATTAGCGCAACGTCGGGCAACGTTGGGTAACGTTCGGCAATGTTGGGCAATGTTGGGCAAAGTCAGGCAAAGTCGAGCAAAGTCAGGTAAACACGCTCACACCTGCTTTACTGTTCCTTAACCAGTCAGGTCTGCCCAGCAGGAAAATAAAAAGCAGTGACAAGGCTCGAACTCAGGATACTGTGCACTATATTCACAGTACTGAACCACTAAGCCATGACATCATTTCACTGGCACAGACACAGCAGGACAATTGTAGACTAACGCAAACACAAACAAATGCTGTATCATGCCCTCTGAACTTCCCCCCAGGCCTATGCAGACAGATAACAGCAGGCCAGGCAGTGTGATGTGGGCTGGGTAGGCTATGAAGTCATAAACGAATATACGTGAAATTGGAAGCTAAGATCTATAGTACAGTAGTATGCCTCAAGCCAGTACGATAGGCAACAATACAGACTGAAATTGAGTACCTGATATAGCAGTGCAGGCCTAGCAAATGTGTATAAGTGTCAGGTGAACCCCTCAACCTATGTACACACACTGTAACAATCAGGTGTGCCCCCGGGTAGAAATGTACAAATAATAGCTGTCCCCCCTGTATGTAGAAATGTTGATAAGTCTACGCAATGTTACTCATGGAAGCCCTGCAGGCACAACATGCTTCCTGTTGATGTACAACACAAAGGTGAGCCCTGAAGTAGAAACCAGCTTGATTTTTCACACACATATAGTATATATGTCCATACTGGGCATGCTCACACACTTCAACAAATTTAGCAAATGTCAGTCAGCAACATACTGAAATGTCATACTGGGCATGCTCACAGACTTAAATAAACAAAGCAAATGTTAGGCAACAACATACTGAAAGCTCATCCTGGGCATGCACACACATTTAGGCCATTTCTGAGTACAGCAGTGGGCCACACATATCTGGCAGTTGCATATGTTTTACCCCAGGAACCTGTCACTTTTCACCAATCCTGCCTTGTGCACACAGTTATATGAAAACAGCCACATATAATATATTGGAACCCTGTCATAATCAAACTATGTACCACAAGTACTTAAGTTGTTCACAGAAAGTGAAAAAGCAAAGAAGATCAATAAACCTGCAATCAGTCTCATGAATAAACAATGTGCACTCCAACCATTATCTAATCCATGTTCTGGCAAAATAATATGTGAAGGAGTCCATTGAGAACCATGACGCTTCCTTCCTTTATGTCATAAATAGCAATGTACACTCATATATGTCCTGAGTCAGTGCAAACTGTAAATGACTGACATTGCCAACATCCTGTCAGAAAGGCTCATACATACATACCCCCCTCTCACTGACAAAAGGCCCTATCATCATACCTGGAGATTGTGAAAGCACAGATATCACATATAGAATGGGTAAACAGCTCCTTCAAAACCTGAAAACACAGCATCTATGGGATTACATTGTTTCCCTAGCTGTGTCATAAGTGAACTCCAGAACAAACAGACCCTGCACCTGAACAGTCTGTTGAGCCTCACCCTCTGTACAGGATATGAAACTGTTGAATGTGATACAGCAACGTTTGGCACACTCCACAAGTGTTGGTGCATAACAGACCATGGGAACTATTGTCTTATAAGCCTATTAAGCCTGATCTGCAAGGCCATGGAGTCCATCATGATGGAACTCATAAAAACAGCTATTGGGAGCCTACAAACACCCAACCCTACCAATATTGGTTTGGTCAGGGGCAGATCATGTTTCCCAAACCTGCTAGACTGTTTTGAAGGCAGTCACCCAGGACATACATCAATGAAATGAGCTACACACGTCCCACTTAGACCTTGAAAAGCCCTTTTCCAACATCCCAGACACATGTCGTATCCACAAAATCAACAACCTGTGTATAAATATGTATGTCATCTGATGGATTGCCAACTGGGGCACAGATAGATCACACAAGGTAAGAATTGTAGTCTCCTGTTCAAGCTGGTAACAACTGCTGTCCCCCATGGCTCAGTCCTGGTACCCCTTCTGTCTGGTGTATACTTTTCAGAAATACAGTCAAACACACAAGGGCTATGTTTAGCAAAATTTGTAGATGACTGCAAAAAAGTTGTCATAATCGATGTTTGGGACAACAGAGACATCACTAAAAAGGGTCTCAGTCAGACAGATGTGGTGTCAAAATTATGGCCTCGAGCTACAGTCATACAAATACCACATAGGTGCTAGCACCTTAATATGGAGGTGATAATAAGGGATCTATGGACACATGTGGATAGTCATCTCTACTTCCAGAAACACATTCACAAATTGGTCAGAAAATCATGCTATGTGTTCCCACAAACTGCCAAGGTCTTTGCATGTAGGTCAAAGGAGGTTCCCTCTACTCATCAGTCATCAGACCCATCAGAGAGTACCGCAACACACTTGTGATGAATCTGACTAGGCACCTGCAGCAGCTGGAAAGACCACTGAAGTACCTCAACAAGAGGATTACTGGCCTCAAACAGTTGCCCCATGCAACAAGACTGAATTTAACTCAATCTGTACTCTGTTGCATACTGATTACTCAGGAGATCTCTGCCCAACAGGCAGGTCCATGTCATGGCAACACTCAGATCTGCTCTGAGTTACAGCTCAATGGCACTAAATATAGAGACCCAACTGATATTGCCAACATCCTGGCAGATAGGATCAGTGCTAACTTTACCCCCCTCTCACCCATGAAAGAGCACATCTCTATAACGGAAGACTGAAAAGTTGCTGTCATCAAGGCTGCACAGGTAAAAAACACTCTCCAAAGCCAGTATCACAGCATCCACGGGACCAGATAACTTCCCAGGCTGTGTTCTACACAACCTACAGAACGAACAGGCACCACACCGACGTACCATGTTCAGTCATAGCATCACCTCAGGCTTTGTGCCTGCTGAATGGTGCACAGTGATGGTTATCCCACTACACAAGGGTGGAGACATCATGGACCCCAGGAACTAGTGCTCCATTAGCCTGATGAGCCTGCTCTGCAAGGCCATGAAATGTATCATCATACAACTTATAAAAAAAGACATTGGTAATCTCCAAACTCTGGACCACAACCATGTTGGGTTTGTAAAATGCAGATCATGTCTCCTAAACCTGATAGATGACATTGAAGCAGTCAACAGAACCGTAGACAAGGGTAAGGTGGTTCACACAGCCTATGTAGATCTTGCCACAGCTTTCAACACCATCCCCCACTCTGGAATTATAGATAACCCTACTAAACTAGGTATAAATTGCTATGTCACAAGATGGGTTGCCAACTGGCTCACTGACAGAACACACATTGTGAAAGCAGCAGACTCCAAGTATGACTTTGGACCAGTGACGAGTGCAGTACCACAGGGTCCAGTCCTGGGTCTTGTCCTGTGTAGTATCTACTTCCCTGAAGTAAACTTTAACATGGAAGGTCTGTGGCTAATGAAGTTTCCAGATGGCTGCAAACTAGGAGCCATAATTGTAAATACTAAAGATGTGGACATCCTACAAAAGGGCCTCACTGAGACAGATGCCTGGTGTCAAAGCCATGGCCTCAAGCTACTCTGTAGCCATGAACTACAACATAGGTGGTAGCATACTTAACACTGAAAGTGTGACAAAGAGAACTTGGGTCACAGGTGGACAGTGGACACACCTGTAATAATCACATCCCCACAGTAGTGAGGAAATCCTTCTACGTGGCACACCTCATCACAAAAGGTGTCTCATGCAGAATAGAAGAGGACATTGTTCCCCTGTACTCATCACTCACTAGATCCATAATAGAGTACAATGCCCCTTTTGCTATGTACCTCATCTACAACAACTGGAAAGCCTGCAGAAATACCTCACAAAGAGCATTAGTGGCCTGAAATACATGCCATACACAGACCGTCTCAAAATGCTCCAGCTGTACTCTCTCGCATATCGCCTACTCAGAGGTGATCTCTGCCTAACATACAAAGCTATGTCAAACACAGAGCTGTTGGACATTCTCCATGTAAAACACTCACAATCCCTCTGATCTTCGGCCCCAAAACCCAGAGTGAAATACAAAAGGAAGGGGTGTATCCATTGACCTTATGGATACCCACATCTTCAGGTTAGTGGCACAGCATGAGGCCTTGGAGACCATGCAAGTGCAACTAACATTGTGCAAAGCTGCTTATCAGATTGTAGCCTGCTTCAGATCACTTACCTTGTTTCAGGAACCTCACTCAGAATTCCTGAGAACAGTGGAAAATACAAAGGTCCTATCAAACACCATTATATGAGGAGATTACAACTACCCAAACATTGAGTGGGAGAATTACTCGTGTACAATGTCCTTTGCCCAATGTTTCCTAGAGTTTAAAAACTCAAACGCCCTGGAACAGCTGGTCACCATGCCCACTAGAGGTGACAACATACTGGACCTGATCATCACCAACATGGGGTACCAGTGTTCCACAACAGAGAAAAACCCCTCACTGGTAATATCAGATCATAAAGTAATCACACTGGACATCCACATCACCCCCCCCCCCCAGTCAAGGAAACCACTGTGAAGACATTTTCAAAAGTAAACTGCACACTTCCCAAGACCAAAGTGGAAAGTTCCAAAGCCCCCTTGCTATAGGATAATGCTATAGAATCTGCCGAATCATTTACAAGTGCATTCTATGAGCATCTACAGGGATGCATGGATCGAGACATCCCAAATAAAACCAAGATGCACTCCTCCAAAAATAAGAAACCAATCTGGTGGTCATTGCCCATAAATAAGCTATACAACAGAAGGAGGAAACAAACACATGTTAGAACAAACTTCACAAAAGTAAAGGCATCACTGATCATTATTAGGAAGAAACAATGATCGCTCATAAAATAATCCAAGGCCAGTTTCTAAAGACAAATTGCCAAGGAATGTAAGAATAACAACCACAAAGACTTTGTTAGCTATACCAAACATTTAGGTGGCAACTCTCAAATATGCTGTCAGCTACTGCAAAATGGCAAAAAATACACTGAACCAACTTACATTGCCCACATCCTGGGGGACAAGTTCAGTGCAACCCCCCCATCACCCCCAAAGGGCCTGTGTCCATCCCAGAACAATGCAGAGCCCCAGACTTCATGGACATGCAGGTAAAAGCATCCCTCCCCAAAGCTAAGAACACAGCATCAATGGGACTGGATGGTGTCCCAGGCTGCGACTTACATCAGCCCTAAAAGGAACTACACCCTCATCTACATTCACTGTCCAGACTCAACCTTACCACAGGCTATGTACCCAAAGAATGGCATACAGCAACAGTCATCCAGCTCCACAAAGGGGGTTCCACAACAGAACCAGGAAACCATTGCCCTATAGGCCTACTCAGTCTGGTCTGCAAAGCTATGGAGCAAATTATCATGGAACCCATAAACAGAGACATTGGGGACCTCCAGACGCTGGACTCTACCCAACTTGGCTTTGTTAAAGGCAGATCCTGCCTCCTAAACCTAGTTGACTTATTTGAAACAGTTACCAAGGACATAGATGGAGGTGAAAGTAGTCCACAGAGCCCATTTGGACCTCACTAAGGCCTTTCGACACCATTTCCCACTCTGGCATCATGGACAAGCTTACCAGCTTGAACATTAACAGCTATGTCACAGGATGGGTGGCCAACTGGCTCACAGATCAAACACACATGTTCAGAGTTGCGGGTGCCATGTCCAACTCTAATCCAATCACAGATGGCATCCCACAGGTCTTGGTCCTGGGATCCCACCTGTTCAGTAGATACTGCTCAGAGGTACAGGCAAGCACGGGAGGAGTATGGCTGAACACGTTTGCAGATGACTGCTAACTGTGGTCCATAATCGACTCTAGGGCTGACACAAATATCCTCCAGAAGGGTCTTACAGAGATACCTGGTGTCAAAACAATGCCCTCAAGCAGAATGCCAAAGAATGCATAGTCATCCCCTTTGTATAAAACAAAGTGCACACAAATTACCGCATAGGTGGTAATCCAGTATGTACGGAGAATGTAATTATGGCCCTGGGGACCCAAGTAGATAGAAAACTCTCCTTTGATGTTCACATTGCCAAAGTGTTTAGAAATTCCTTCTATGTAGCCCACCTAATGTCACCTAATGTAACCCACTTTGTCTAGTCTGATGATGTCACCATCCTACAAATATACCTGTGGAAAAGAGAACTCCCAGTAATGCGTCTAGCATGTCGTGTTAATGCGTACTTCTCTAGTATCATAAAGCAGTTAGGTACGGATTTGAATCCTGCACTTGACAACTGTATGAGAGAGTGTGTGAGTGTGTGTGTATCTCCTTGTAGAGGAGCAACCTTTTTGGAGACTAATAAAACACCTTAAAAGTGGTATACTTATGTTTGTCAAGTCTGATGATGTTGCCATCCTACAAATATACCTGTGGAAAAGAGAACTCCCAGTAATGTGTATAGCGTGTCGTGTTAATGCGTACTCCTCTAGTATCCTAAAGTAGTTAGGTAGGGGTTTGAATCCTGCACTTGCCAACTGTATGTGAGTGTGTGTGTCTCCTTGGAGAGGAGCAACCTTTTTGAAGACTACTGAAACACCTTAAAAGTGGTATACTCATCTTTGTCAAGTCTGATGATGTCACCATCCTACAAATATACCTCCCTAGAGCTCCCAGTAAAGTGTATAGCATGTCATGTTAATGTGTACTGCTCTAGTATCATAACCTAGTTAGGTAGGGGTTTAAATCCTGCACTTGGTGAGTGTGTGTGCGTGCTCTATGTGGGTGACACAGTTGGTCAATGTGTTGTGGGTTTTGCTTTCACTACTTTCACTACTGTATGACATATCACAATGATAACAGTATGTGCAATGCATGTCAGGTAGCTGTGTGGCAAATACATATACATACATATGACCTCAATTATTTCATAGGTGGGAACCCTGATTTCTCCATGAACACATCTGTTATTTTTGCCAGAGTGTGTTGCCGCTTTCCAGACCTTAGGTCACATCTGTATGCTTGTGACAAGCCCAGCCACTGCAGTGATCCCTGGCCTAGGTCATCCGTGTCACACACACTCATTACGGTTTCTATTGAATAGTGTGAGTGAGGGTTTATGTCTGAGGTATATTTCAGACCTGTTCAAATGCAGCAAAGTCTGTCAATGATGGCTATTCATTATAGGTGTACACCAACCTTTGTGGATCTGCATGCAGACCCCTTATTGCTTATGTGATTCACTGAGGGATTTCAAAATACCTTTGGAAATGTGATTACTAAAGGAGAAATGACATTACACTTGGCTGTATATACACATTGGTACCTGTTCAACATGTTGGGGGCTACAACCTATGTGGTACTGTGGGGATACTACGTTTTATAAAGGTGGATGACCATGCTTTAGTTGGCTTATAGCTTTACAGCATGGGTTTGACAACAGGTATCTGTCTGTGTGATACCTTTGTGGAGGATGTGTGTGTCATCTGGAGAATGCATTATAGGCCACAGTATGCATCTCCAGACATGGACGGACATATCCCTACTGTGTTTGCTTGTACCTAAAGAGCTATATGCCAAACAGGAGTGGTCCCAGGAATGGGTGCAGGTGAATACCACTGGTTACTGGCATAGTATAGTACCTGAAGGATCCAAATGTTACTGTGTGTCCTACATCTGTGTGTCAGTTGTCAAGACATCATCTAATGATTGTTTATGGTCAGGCTGTTGAGGTTATGTATACTACCAGAATGCAAACCAATGACAGATAGTAACAGTATCACCCACAGCACAGTGTCAAACCATGTCATACACACATGTGTACCCAAGTTCCAAAATGTGTGTAGTACAATGCATACTGGCCACCAACAGAAACTATGGAGTGTTAACACTGTGTAATACAGGGCATGTCACCCTGCCCATGTGTCCACTATGCACGTACATGCAGACAGTGCACCTCCACCATGTTCACAAATGTACACCTGCAAATCTGTGCTGCACACATCCCACGTGTACTGTCCACTCTCTAACACATGCTGCCAATACTACACACATCGGCCAAGTGGCACGTGGGCGGACAATACACTATTGGAATTAACACTGGTGTAAACAATGCTACATTGACAATCATAGCTTTAATGCATGCCTGCTCAGTTACACCTTCAAAGATATCATTACACTTTACTGCTGACAACATGCTAACATTGCTATAATGCTATAAAGTCACCCTGTGCATCAGCACCATGTTAGCCTGTTCCTGCATCAATGTTACAGATGACAGGAGGTGGCACAGGTTTCATCATATGCACAGGGTGTGTTGTTGGTTTGACAGAGGCCTACATTGAGCCATACAATCAACATGTGTGTGTGTGTGTGTGTGTGTGTGTGTGTGTGTGTGTGTGTGTGTGTGTGTGTGTGTGAGGGCCAAGAGTACTGGTATGGGCCAATGTTGATGTAATGTGTGCAGGTGTGTGTTAGCCCTAGGTGTCTGGTTTATGTGTGTGTGTGTCTGCATGCACACAGTTCCACCATGTGGCTGCCATATATGGGGATTTGTGGGACAGACACAGACTGTACCTGCCAGGCTTTACAGATCACCTTCTCTGGCCATGGATATGGTACCTGTGCTTGGCAGGGGTGCTACTGACAGTATCAGGTACTAAGCCAGACTGGGTACTATCCTCAGAGGTAGACATATGTACACTGGACCCAGGTTCCTGCTGGGACTGGCCAGAGCCACGTGCACGTGGTCTTCTAGGATGGTCTATGGACAGCCCACCTCCACCTGGGCTGGTACTGGCACTATGGGAGCGGCTGTGACTTGAGGGACGTCCGCGGCGTCTGCCAGCTGCTGATGTTGCTGGTATACGTCCACATCGACGTCTCAACCATCCCGCACTGTCCTGATGCATGGACATGACATTGCGGAGGACATCTAATGTCTCACCCCAACGTCTATCAGTGACCTCAGTGTAATTATGGATGGCACCTGCTCGGTCATGGATACTGCCATTTAACGTGGTGTTATGTGCCCTCTGTGCCCTTAGTCCCTGTCTGGTGTACCATTCCATACATACCTGTGCCTCCGTGACAGCCTGGAACATGCGTGAGGTTGTAAGACCTGTGGCACGTCTGCCAGCGGCATGATGACCAGCAGTGGTCCGACGAGAACCCCTGGACATCTGCCTATGTGGTACCATTCCAGACCTCTGGGTATGGCTGCTGTGTCCGGATGCATGTGCCATAGATACCACACTGTCCTGGCCATTGCCAACTGTACACTGTCCCTCAGCTAAGGGCATTGGTGATGATGGATGTATTGGCAGTATGACTGTGTGCATGGATGGGGTGGATACTTGTGTACTGTCGATTGGTGGCCCAATGACAGACCCTGGCAAACATGCCTGTGCCTCAACACACCTATCCTCATTATCACTATTTGTGTCAGTGACATCAAGTTCCCTGCTGCAGTGAACCAGCCCAACCTCAGCACCTGTGAGTGGAAGACAGGAAACACACTTTACGACCTGTACATGATGTCAGAACACATGCATACATGAACACATGAACACATGCACACATGCACATATGCACACATGAGCACATGAACACATGCACACATGAACACATGCACACATGCACACAAATACACTCCTCATTAAAGCAGACACACACACACACACACACACACACACACACACACACACACACACACACCACCAGCAATCCAGAACATACTCAATAGCGGTTGATGGCGGGGTACAGTATCACAAGCCAAACAGTTATATCACATGTGTCAGCATGCAGGACGTGTGTTGCTCAACAGCATGCAGTGCGAGTGTAGACAGTCCTTGCTAATAACAGTATACATGGCTTTGATGCATGTGTGTTGTTGTTCAGTGATTGACCACACCCTGGAATGCAATGTGTACATGGACACAACATTGCTGTGCAAGTATTACAAGCTCTTCAATGTGCTGTGCACCATCACTCACAGGTATACATACCATGGCTGGATGTGTATCTGTGTGTCACATAGATATCCATTACTGATTAGAGCGTCTGTGTCTTTAGCAGATAATTGTGGACACTGGTTTAGCTCATGCATGCTATGTATACACACAGGATGAGTGGTGCGTGTATACCAGATGGAATACCACTGTACAGTACAGTAGTTATGGTGAGTGTAGAACATATTGTGGACATGCCAGTGCCAGCAATAACAAGGCATGCTACAACACAAATGCAGCATTAAACATGACACATACCCAATGTGTGTCATGTGACCTATACACTCAATAGCATTACAAGACATGTATGTGCCACTTTGTGCAAATGGTGATTGCTATGCATATTGTGTATAGGTGCATATGTCTGCACACACACAACATTGAGGTGTATAGCAATGAATGCTATGTGTAGTACTATGGTTACTGTAACTGGATGGGGTGTAGTACCATGAGCCATCATCATGCAGCATCATGTGGTCACTCAAGGCTACTAATGTGTGCCAGACCGGCACCTATCATGCTGTACCTGAACTGCATTACCATGGCTACATTCACCATTTCACAGACAGTTGTTACATGGGTTTGAAAGGTGCCCAATAGGGAGCATTGCCAAACATGAATGTGTTGTGTGTTGAAGAGTGTCGCACCACCCCATGATAGGCCTCTACCCCTCAGGTATATTATGTGTGCTGTGTGGATGACATTTGGGATACTGGAGTGTGACCGTACAGCGGGTGTCTGAATATGCCATGTGTAGCATATTAACATGTACTGCGTATGACAAAGTTGTGTATGTTGTGTGCATGTGTATCGACTCTACCTATCCAATGTCCAATACAGTGTAGCCACAGTTGTTTGGGATGATCTGTGTATTGCATGTGTTTGAGGCAGCTACTCACGTTACTGAGATGTGCATAGTCTCACAGCAAACATGCACAGCATGCATTATGCATAGGTGTGTTACATGTGACACCTCACCTATGACGTTCACATTTTATTTGCAATATTAAATGTAGAACAAGCTCACCAGCATGGGTCTGCTGCCTTGCTGTCACACCAGAGGGACCTGCAAGGATATGAGACAGTTTGTCAGTGGCAACAACTGTGGCATTGCTACTGTGGGTTTGCAATCTTACAGTAGTACAATGGTTGACAGTCACAGGCCTACAGATCATGTTCCAAATTATCAGTATTGCACAACACCAGGCTCCACATCTTCTAACTATACAGTACACATCTCACATATGCATGATCTACCAATAGAGGTAACAGTAGTCTACAGATATGCCATGTTACCTGCACGCTCCATGTGAACTTGCTGGGTGGCTCCAGCCTCCATGATGATACATGTCTGCTGTTGTTGTTGTTCGCCAGGAGCTACCAGGCTCAGGAGCAGCTCCTCCACTCTGGTGAGGGGGGGATGGATGGTAACCCCACCACCTGTGGCACGCTGTTGTCTACGGACATCAGACATACGCTGCCATCATGTCTAAGTAAATCACTGCAGTGATGGCGTACCTGCTCATATGTCCGGTTATGCATGCCTATGTCATTTACCCGACGGACAAGATCTTGCCACAGTGCAGTCCGCTCATGCTGGTCCTGGCTGGTTCTTGAGAAAAGCAGTGTG
The DNA here is from genome assembly GCF_019279795.1 of Protopterus annectens. Taxonomy (NCBI): domain Eukaryota; kingdom Metazoa; phylum Chordata; order Ceratodontiformes; family Protopteridae; genus Protopterus; species Protopterus annectens. Next base: position 1,453,465,694 of record NC_056735.1, read on the forward strand.
TAGTGCTGAACCAGACTAGTTGTTATGACGTCATCCTCAGCAGGACTATAGGTTGGGTTGCGATGGTGGGCCATGAACCCTGGAAGACAATGAAACAATATGTGTGAGCAAATCATGTGGCACACTTAACATTCTACAGTACAGATATCACTGAACTGCCATAAATAGCAACCTATTGTCTGTCAGAGGATACACACTTTCAATACCACATATCAGTGCTCAACCTACAACTGCCTGACAGTGCCTGGCACGCTCTATATATTAAACCATGTTCTGCACAGCAACAAAGAGAAACCACTATGTAAGACTATACAACAGTACATGGCACACTGTATGCGACACAATGCACCACCTAGCCACAGGAGGTATATATCAAGCTAATGCATAAAGAAATATGTCATCCATTGCAATGATTGTAAAGTTCAGTTACACTATTACCAGTATACCACACTAGTTGTTGATGGCAACCCCCTGCCTAAAATATGTGCACATTCGTGAATATAGGTGGCATACTGCTGTACTAGACTATACATGTTGCTAGATATGCACTTATATCCTGTAACACACATATGACCGAGGGCATGTTACAGGCTTACCCATACACACATATCAGACATACATACAAGACACAAAGGTATGGCAACCCAGATGTGCTTTACATGTGTACCATACAGTACTGTGTGTCAGTACTTACAAAACCTTATGCCTGAGGTATGTAATCTGTGAGGACTACAGGGAACACACAAAACAGTAGTTCCAAGCAATGTGGACATACACCATACTGTGCTGTTTAGGCCTACAGCTTCAGGTAGTACTACAGTTCATACAGGATTTGGATTCACCAGCAGTATCAATCAATAAGCATACATGTACTGCTTTAGCCTCAAATGGCACATCCCAGTTAACAACAAGGGACTACGTCAGACCATATGCCATAGTGCTTTTTCTGCCTAGCAATAGCATACACATCTTTTGCTGGGATCAGAGCTAGGACACAAAATACCATGACAGAAACAGTTTCCCACTAAGCTATCCCACATATACACAACTGTGACACATTCACCAACACATTCACCATCACACTCAGTCAACCTCACATAGCAATTATTGCAACAAGTACATGTGGGTGTGTATTGGTTCATAGGTAGGTAATAGGCTATTGGCACTAGGGCCTATAGAAGCCTAGCCAGACGGTACCCTGGCCTTTGACACCCAAGAAATTAAATTTCATGTGCCCCTGTCAAGCAGAGCCACAGAGGTGATTCCCAGGGTGTATTTCCTATCTCCCATCCAATCATCAGGATTATTCATGATGAGTACTACTGAGGAGCTTTGTTTGCTATTGATAGGTAGTTTGTTCCAGAGTATGGGATGTCTCTGAGGTAGGAATCTATCCCTCCAGCATGTTCTGTTTATTGAGGTGACAAGGTTTAGGTCCCTAAAATGTGTAGCTCGTAGGGATTGTGATCTGTTTACGTGGAGCATGTCCAACAGCTCTGGGTTTGACATAGCTTTGTATGTTAGGCAGAGGTCACCTCTGGGTAGGCGGTATGTGACACAGTCTAGCTGTGGTTTTGTGAGACGGTCTGCATAGGCAATCTGTTTGAGGCCAGTAATACTCTTTGTGAGGTATGTCTGTGGCCTTTCCAGTTGTTGATGTCTTGTGAGGTACATACCAAAAGGGGCATTGTACTCTATAATGGGTTTTGTGAGTGATGAGTAGAGGGGAACACTGACCTCTTTTTCTCTGGATGACACACCTTTTGTGATGAGGTGTGCCACGTAGACAGATTACATGACTAGTGTGGCACTGTCCACCTGTGTCCCATGGTCTCTTATCACACTTTCTGTGTTAAGTCGACTACTACCAATGTGGTAGTACATGGGTACAGAGTTTTTACCAAAAGGGATGCCAATGCATTTTCAACATTGAGCTTGAGGTCATGGCTTTGTCACCAGGCATCTGTCGCAGTAAATATGACTCTCTCTCTCTCTCTATATATATATATATATATATATATATATATATATCTATATATATATATATATATATATATATATATATATATATATATATATATATATATATATATATATATATATATATATGTATATGTATATATATATATATATATATATATATATATACATATACATATAAACATCCATTGGTGTACATATAGATATACATATAGGCACATATACAGTCCACCTTTCATGGTGGGAATATTAATTATGCGAAGGATGTGAGGTATACAGTTATGTAATAATATTGCACAGTCTTGTGCGAAATGCATTGAAGGTGTTCTCAGCCCATGTAGCTTTAGCAGGCCTCACTGGCTGCAACACTGCAAACCTAACAAATCACACCCACAGCGTTTAATCACCACATGTCATATACCAGCACTGTATGCTGTCTTATTTGCCACACACTACAACCTACATACAAATATGCACATAACAACCTTACCCAACATATATATGACCACCCTTCACAAACAGTAGCAGTTATGTCCCTTGCTCTATGCACATGTACAGATGATAATATATCTGACTCAGATATATCTCTCCGTATGTGTGCGCCATACACACACAAGGTCCACACTGTTGTAAGTCCCTGGACCTCACGGCTGACCTGCTGGGCCTTGCTGCAACATGAAGAGGTGTCACATGTGAGCACACAGTACTATTAGAGGGTGTATATATAGCTGCAAATGCCAGATTAGCATACTAGCTTGGTACAGCAGTTGCCAATGCTAAGCTACACGTTAATATGACTATCATGCATGTGTTACTGTCACATCCATGTTTATATAGCTGTATAGTTTCATAGTATAGTACTAGGCTATCTGCCCTGGGGCATTTGTAAGCCTAGCCATAGTGATGTGGCTTTTGCCACCCCATGAAATGGTACAAAAATGTACAGAATAAATCTATAATACTGTGCCTCTGTCTAGTAGTGACACAATGAAGGTCCCCTTATATAATAGAATTAGTTTACTGTGCCCCTGTCTAGCAGTGACACAGATGTGACCCCTGGGGTAAACTTACGATTTCCCATCCACTCATCAAGATTTCTTTTGAAGAGAGTCAGTGAGGGGCTCTGCCTAATACAAACTGGGATCCTGTTTCAAAGCATGGGAAGCCTCTGGGTTATGAATCTATCCCTCCAGCATGTCCTATTCATACTTGTGCCGAGGTTTAAGTCTTTAGCTCTCGTGGTCCTGATGGATTTGGATTTTTTGAGGTGGAGCATGTCCATCAGATCCTGATTGGACATGGCCTTGTACGTCAGGCAGAGATCACCTCTGAGCAGGCGGTATGCTACTGAATAGAGCTGAAGTTTCTTTAGTCTGGCAGAATAAGACATATGTTGGAGACCCTTGATCCTTTTGGTGAGGTACTTTTGTGGTCTCTCCAGCTGTTGCAAATGCCGGGTGAGGTACATACCAAATGGGGCATTGTACTCAATCATGGGTATGATGAGGGAGGAATATAGGGGTACAATGACATCCTTGGATCTGGATGTGAATCCCTTCATGATGAGGTGTGCAAGGTAGAATGTTTTTCTAACCACTCTGGCAACGTGGGTGTCAAATGAGAGGTCGTTGTCTACTTGGGTCCCTAGGTCTCTGATTACTTTTTCCATACTCAGTGGGTTGCTGTCTATGTGATAATTTGTGGGTACTTTGTTTTTTCCAAAAGGGATGACTATACATTTTTTGGGATTTAGTTTAAGGCCGTGACTACGGCACCAGATGTCTGTTTCAGTGAGGCCTCTTTGTAGGATGTGTGTGTCTGCTGGTGTATCGACTATGGCGCCTAGTTTGCAGTCATCTACGAACTTTGTCAGCCACAGCCCTCCCATGTTTGCTTTAACATCTGAGAAATAAATGCCGAACAAGAGGGGTCCCAGGACAGATCCCTGTGGGACACCACTTGTGACTGGCTTTGAGTCTGACATTGCTCCAGCGATTTTAACTTTATGGGTTCTGTCCTTTAGCCAGTTTGCAACCCATCTAGTGACATAAGGGTTTACTTTTAAGCTGTTTAGCTTATCTATGATGCCTGAGTGGGGTATTGTGTCAAGGCCTTAGCCAAGTCCAGGTATACTGTACGGACTGCTTTGCCCTCATCAATGGCTCTAGTGACTGTTTTGAAAAGTCAACCAGGTTTAAAAGGCAGGATCTGCCCTTTACAAAGCCGAACTGGGTGGGGTCAAGTGTCTGTAGGTCCCCTATGTCTCTGTTTATGAGTTCCATAATGATTCTTTCCATAGCTTTGCAGACCAGGCTAGTTAAGCTTATGGGGCGGTAGTTTCCAGGGTCTGTAGAGGCACCCCTTGTGGAGTGGGACCACTGTTGCTGTACGCCAGTGTTCAGGTACATATCCCAAGTAAGGCTAAGGTTAAATAGCATTTTTATGTGTGGGTTTAGCTCCTCTTGAGTTCACGTAACACGCACCCGGGATACCGTCAGGTCCCATTGATGCTGTGTTTTTGCTTTGTTTAGGCGGTTCTCACTTGGACATCTGAGATGACAGGGAGATTACATTCAGCTGGGATAAGTATTTCTTCCTTTGGGGGTGAAGGAGGGGAGAAATTTGCACTGAACCTGTCAGCCAGAATGTTAGCAATATCTGTGGGTTCAGTGTATTTTTTGTTGTTGTGAACCAACTCTGAGCATATCTGAGGGTTTCCGTCCAGGTTTCTAACATAGCTGAAGAAGGCTTTGTGGTTATCTTTAGTGTCCTTAGCGATTTCTCTCTCAAAGTTTACCTTGGATGTTTTTATGAGAGAACGTAGTTTTCTGCTAATGTTGATCAGAGATGTCTTCCCTTCATGGGATTTTGCTCTGACGTGCAGTAGCTTCCTTCTTTTGTTATACAATTTGTTTATGGCTGAGGTCCACCAGACAGGACGCTTACATTTGGTGGAGAGGGACTTGGATTTGTTTGGGATTGCATGATCCATGCATTCTTGAAGATGTCCATAGAAAGCATTTGTGAAGGATTCGGCATTGTGGGATGTGGTATCCACTGGCACAGGTGGCTTAAAGGATACCATCTCAGTCTTAAGAAGAGTGAAGTCTGCTTTTGAGAAGTTTTTCACTGTGGTCTTCTGTGCTGGGGGTGGAGGTGGGATATGTATATCCAAGGTGATTAGTTTGTGGTCAGATCTCACTAGTGAGGGGTATACTTCCGATGTGGAGCGTTTTGTCCCCATGTTTGTGATGATCAGGTCTAGTATATTATCTCCCCTAGTGGGAGAGGTGACTAGTTGTTCCAGTGCATTTGAATTTATGAATTCCAGGAACCTTTGAGCTAGGGTATTAGGGCTAGAATAATGTACCCAATCTATGTTTGGGTGGTTGAAGTCTCCCAGTATGATGGTATTTTGTGATACATTCATATCCTCCAATGTCTTCAGAAAGGCTGAGTGGGGTTCTTGAGATTGGGAGGGTGGTCTGTAACATGCTACCAGTTGTATAGCAGTTTTGCCTATGGTTAGTTGCACCTGTATGGTCTCTGATGCTTCATGTGTTGCTACTAACCTGGAGGTGTGGGTGTCCTTTATGAATATGGACACTCCTCCACTCTTTGTGGTTCGCCCGGTTTTGGGGCCGAAAGCATGATACGAGGTATAGCCTGGTAGCACTGGGGTGCTCTCAGGAGCCTTGAACCAGGTTTCAGTTACTGCACAGACGTCGATGTTCTCCATGCTGAGGAGTGCATCAAGTGCCTGCATCTTGAGATTTAGACTTCTGGCGTTGAGCAGCATTACCCTTAGTTTTTTTCCATTTTGTTTTCTAAGGAGGTGGGTTTGTCTTTTGAGCCTTGCCTCAAAAAGGCCCTATTGGGGTGGCAAGAGCCTTATCCAATATCTGGAAGCCCAATCGTGACAGGTGTAAGCCATCCCTGCAAGCAGCGTGGCTTGTCCAACATATCATCCCAGGCAGACAGACATTGGATCCCCTTAGAATGACACCAGTACTTGAGCCAATTGTTAAAGCTGATCATCTTGTCTTTGTATTGTGGTATCATTCTTGGTGAGGGCAAGATGCTGCTCAGGGTCAGGGTCATACCAGCCTGGGCTACATAATTGGAGAGCTCCTCTATGTCTCTTTTCATGTAGTCCAGGGTGGTACGTCTCAGGTCATTCACACCAGCATGGACAATGAAGTAGTCATATTTGTACTTGCTTTGGAGTGACCTGAGTGCGTGTGTTATGTGGCGGATCCTAGCTCCCGATAGACAGCTCACAGTCACCTTCTCCTTGTTCAGCCTGGTCAGTGGGACATCAGTGTGTCTGACTATGGAGTCACCTATTACTAGTGTATCAGGCAAGGTGTTTGGCCTTAAGGGCTGCAATTGGTCAACACACTGATTTATTGAAGTATGTGTTGCATGTGTTTTGTTTTGAGGTGGTGGATTTTTGGATGTCTGCTTTGGGAGCCTCTGTTGTTTTGGTAAGTTTTTTATTAGAGCCTCCGAGTATGTCTTTGTGTTTTTATGTGTTTGGTTTGCAGTTGTGGTAGGTCTATGTGGGACTGGGATTGTTGTGTGTGTGGTTGCCATCTCCTCCTGTCTGGTCATGCCAGCCCTGAGTTGAGAGAGTTCAGCCTCCAGTTTGGCTATATAGTTGCATCTCAAACATGTATTTGTGTTTGTTGGGAGGAGGAGAGGGTTGTCTATGTACATGAGACAATTGTAGCATTGTCTCAAGATACCCAGATTGACCAGCTGAACTGGAGACGACGCCAGTAATCTACCACTCGACATGCTAGAACAGTATAAGGGAGTGGTATACCTTTAAGGGAAGTGGATATTCACAGGGGTGGTAAGTAGATGTAGTGCTTTACTTAGTACGAGAGTGCTTACTTAGTAGAGAAGTATTGCGAACAAGTGCTAGGCTTATAATACAGTGAGTAGTCTGGTTATACTAAGAGTAGAGCTTCCTTAAGGGAAAATTTGAAGAGCAGACTTGGCGGAGCCAGAAAATGTTTAACCTTGTTTAACCGGCGCTGCGCTATGCGCACGACCGCACAAAGCCGTGCAAATGCGGATTTTAAACAGTGAACTACAAAAGAGCTAGAAATGGTCCAAAACAACCAATTACTACAGCTTCTTGTGCTGAGGTCACTTCCCCCAAGGACAGGTAGGATGCTCAAGGCTCCCCATTCCCACTGGTGAGCAAATAAACTTCCTTCTATCCAAGTAAGTTAATGGACAACACAGGAACTACACCACAGCCCAGAATACAGCAATGCCTATAAACTGGTCTAAACTAGTCGAGGAAGGCGGGAAAACAAGGATTATTTTTTTGTTTTTTTGTTTTTTTGGTAGAAACACACAGAAAATGCAGAAACAGTGATAAATTAGTTACACAGGCTAGCACACTTTAGTGGGCAGCCTCCACAGTTAAATTAAACAAACAAACAAGCAAACTTTTGATCAAATTCGACTAAAATGTAACTTTAAGTGCAGATTTTAAAATAATGCAGCAATCAGTTAAAAAACAGTTCAAGCTAGTTCAAGGTAAGCTACAGAAGCTATTCCAAGTGAAAAAAAGCAAAGATACTTAAATACAGAATGTAGTCGCTTTTCTGAGTTCCCTGCTGCTAGGACCACTCTGTAAACCCACGTGGAGCTTGTCTGAGCAGTATAGCCAGAAAAAAACGCCCAGAGGCGGATTTTAAACAGTGAACTACAAAAGAGGTAGAAATGGTCCAAAACAACCAATTACTACAGCTTCTTGTGCTGAGATCACTTCCCCCAAGGACAGGTAGGATGCTCAAGGCTCCCCATTCCCACTGGTGAGCAAAGAAACTTCCTTCTATCCAAGTAAGGTAATGGACAACACAGGAACTACACCACAGCCCAGAATACAGCAATGCCTGTAAACTGGTCTAAACTAGTCGAGGAAGGCGGGAAAACAAGGATTATTTTTGTTTTTGGTAGAAACACACAGAAAATGCAGAAACAGTGATAAATTAGTTACACAGGCTAGCACACTTTAGTGGGCAGCCTCCACAGTTAAATTAAACAAACAAACAAGCAAACTTTCGATCAAATTTGACTAAAATGTAACTTTAAGTGCAGATTTTAAAATAATGCAGCAATCAGTTAAAAACAGTTCAGGCTAGTTCAAGGTAAGCTACAGAAGCTATTCCAAGTGAAAAAAGCAAAGATACTTAAATCCAGAAGGTAGTCACTTTTCTGAGTTTCCTGCTGCTAGGACCACTCTGTAAACCCACATGGAGCTTGTCTGAGCAATATAGCCAGAATAAAACACCCAGAGGCGGATTTTAAACAGTGAACTACAAAAGAGCTAGAAATGGTCCAAAACAACCAATTACTACAGCTTCTTGTGCTGAAGTCACTTCCTCCAAGGACAGGTAGGCTGCTCAAGGCTCCACACTCCCACTGGTGAGCAAAGAAACTTCCTTCTATCCAAGTAAGGTAATGGACAACACAGGAACTACACCACAGCCCAGAATACAGCAATGCCTGTAAACTGGTCTAAACTAGTCGAGGAAGACGGGAAAACAAGGATTATTTTTTTGTTTTTTTGTTTTTTTGGTAGAAACACACAGAAAATGCAGAAACAGTGATAAATTAGTTACACAGGCTAGCACACTTTAGTGGGCAGCCTCCACAGTTAAATTAAACAAACAAACAAGCAAACTTTTGATCAAATTCGACTAAAATGTAACTTTAAGTGCAGATTTTAAAATTAGTTACACAGGCTAGCACACTTTAGTGGGCAGCCTCCACAGTTAAATTAAACAAACAAACAAGCAAACTTTTGATCAAATTCGACTAAAATGTAACTTTAAGTGCAGATTTTAAAATAATGCAGCAATCAGTTAAAAAACAGTTCAGGCTAGTTCAAGGTAAGCTACAGAAGCTATGCGCTACTCCCCCAAACAGCCATTGTCCACACTACTGTACAGAGCACAGATAACATGGATCAGATGTTTGACATTTAATGCTGAGCTACATATGTCACAGTTATGTCCCACTGCACACAGCTACACACTGATTTGTCCATGACAGTAGTTATGCAGGTCATCTGTCCATAGATATGTACTGCTGCCACATATGGATGTTTCAAAGTATGTAGAGTACTCTTCAAAAACATATACTACATGCCAGTAAATACATACCTGTTACATACCTTTCCTTTGTATGTGTTGGTAGTATTACGTTCTGTGTGTCTTTGGCTTTTTTTTCTGTTGATGTGGGTGTGTGTCTCTCTCTCTCTCTCTGTCTCTCTCTCTCAATATCTGCAATGGAATGATTGCGTGTGTGGGCAGCTAGTACAGCCTGCTTTTATAGGTATCTGCACATGTGCATGTGATGGCCTCTGCACCAATTGGTGGCTACCATTTCGTAATTGCATGCAGCCTGCTGTGTGGTAATTGCAGTACTCACTGTCATAGCAACCCAATGCTATAAATTGCTATGTCAGGTAGGCATAGCCCTTTCAGCTTTCCAAAGTGGGGCCCATGCTTGTTTGCTATGGACACCGTTGTTTAAGTCAGAAGGTTGGTATAGTTCTTATATCTGAAGCTAGGGGTGTAGCCAGTGATTTGAATGTTGTACTCAGACCTGAATGTTGCCACTTCCAGTACACAGTTGTCAGTGTAGAATTGTACTCACCCCTACAAATGCTAACACAAGATACATGGGAGTATGTAGTTTCTTTTCTACTTATACAATTAACTCCCATACAAAAGTAGTTACTGAGATGTATTCATTTGGCACATGAACTGTTTGTGAACTGCTATACTGTGAATATTAATGTACTCACTTCTGCACAGTTTGTGCTTTTTTATTGTTGACATTAGCACAGGATGCTCAAGTAAACTGGACAATTCCAGTACTGAGTATGCCTACCTACATCCTTGGTAGACCCTGAACACACAGGTATATTGTACATTTGGGTGGGGATGCAGACATACAGAGAGCATTATGTATTATTGTGTGAATGTTATCTTGCTGGACTTAAAGGGTTGCTGTGTACATGTTAGTTTAGCAAGGCAAGTAGTCTGTCTGCAAACTCCCAACTGTGGACCTTTCCAGATGGTAGCCAGATGCTAGGCTGTTATTCTCTGTCTGTGCAACGCACAGGTCTTTTCAGCGCTGGTACAATGGCATTGTTAGTCGTTTGCTACCAATACATGGCTACATCCTTTGGTATTTCAGTGTTGTACTCCTACATAAGGGTGTGCTTGTGGAACTCCATCCAAAGCTATTTGCACAGTGTGTAACGGCAGAAAAGCTGATATGCATGTGTGTTTTTGCCTCGGCCAGGCCTCTGAAACACTCAGGTACATATTTGAACAGAGTGAGGTAAAGGTAGGTAAAAGTGAGGTACACCTTCAAAATATTAGAGACAGTAAGTGGAGACTTTGGGAGAACCAGTGCATATGGATTACTACACATTTTCTGAAGTACAAGCAGTGTCTAACTCCTACATATTGTCATTATTCATTAGGTGTAATACCCCACCTTTCTGCTTAACGTCAGTACTTTTCAGGGGATTCAGAGGGACACAGCTAACATATGGTTCAAAATCAGGGACATCCCTGAAATGTATTCACAGTTGGGATGTAAGTCCTCTGCCCTAATCATATGCCACTGTTTGTCCTGCTATGATACTGTGTGGGGGTTGTAAAGTGCTGCTGTAACATCATTTACTGCTAGAATGGCTGGTTCTCTTATCACAGTCATGTAATGCAATTCCACAACAACTGCTGGTAAAGTTCCACAGAACAGGTTTTGTGTTATGGCATTCCTATTTTTCCTTTACATTCACTCATTCTGATGCATGGTATATCTATTTTAGCAACAACCTGCTGTATATCTACTGTGGCTTAGTTGCGCTTCATGCAGTCTAGTGTGTCCAAGGTCCGGGGTTTGAGACTGACAGAGGTGTTTTATTTTACTGCTGAGCAGAACAAGGGCCCTCACATGCAGGGTGACTAAGGCACTTTTAAGCAGTTGTAAGCGGGTTTGCATGGGTTTGCGTGAAGCTTAGCAATGCTTAGCTAACCGCACACAAGTGCACACTCACGCAAACCTGGTAACTACTGCTTAAAAGTGCGTACTCCCGCTAACCCTCACCATCATTTCTTTGAAAGAAAAGAAAATGGGGAGATAGGACAGTGGTGAATAAGGGACACAAAGAGGGAAAGACCGTAGGGAAAACAGCTTGGGATGTGCAGGACAGGTGTAGGGAAGGACCGTAGCTGCCCATTTCTTTTACAGCAACAGCTGTGCATATGCAATAATTTTGGAGGGAAATATGAAACCTTCCACCCCTGGGAGAGGGGTGAGGACAACAAAGTATGTTGTACTGCCAATTAAATTTCATTTTATATGTCCAGCAGACATCTGTGCAAAATCGGCAGCTATGTATGGGGCGTAATTTTTTTTGGAGCAGATTGCCCTTTTTTTTTCTTTTTCCAGGTGAGAGTGGAATGTGGGGTAGGGGATGTAGGTATATTTGGGGAGGTAGGTTGGGGAGGTAAACAGACAGGACAAACAAGACGCATACAGGGGTGGAATATGACACATGTGGGGGGTGAACAATATTGACGGGGAAGGATGTTTGGAAACCGCAAGCCCATGAGCCCACAGATGGCGACAGTGGAACTGAGATCCCCACCCATGGGCAGTCACCACTGCACCTTCACAGACCATAGGGTGGCTATTCTGGGGGCTGTGTAGGAGGGGCAGGCTCACCCATGACTCGCACCACTCGTGCCTCAAGCTGGCGTAGCGGATCAGTGACAGAACGCTGGATCTCCCTACGCACCACAGCCCGGACCGTTTGGAGGGTGAGAGGAGGCCCTCCTCTGCCCACACTTGCACCGGGGGGATGAGTCCCATCCCCTGCAGTGCTTCCACCCATAGGTGGCACAGGCCCAACGGAGGAGGAGTTCCCGGGCTGGGCACCAGACCTGCTGCTGCCAGGTGCCATCACCAGCTGAGGTGGGACAGGTGGGTCCACTGGGACTGGCCTTCCCATATGTTCTATGTTTAGGAGGATTTAATGACAATATGTATTGGTAACAGCCAACAGCATTCCAAATTAGTTGTAACAGCATGCAGTAGTAGTCCCATTAACTCAACACACCAGAGTTCCAACAGTTGAACAGCAAGCATAACACATGCATATATAGAACAACAGTGGACATTCCAACAGCATGCAGGATTAATTGGTGGCAACAGGCCACCAAGGTTGTGGTATTTGAACAGGGCACATGCATCAAAGTAAATGCAGATATTTATAAACCAATAGGACATATGTCCCAACAAATGTTTTGAGATTAGACATACCCATTGAGGTGTGGAATTGCATTGTTTATGCACATACAGTAGGGTGTAAAAAGATACCTCCATTAACAACTTATATATACTTATAGTTTACACTACATTCCTATTGACTGCAGGTATATATCCCCTATACGTATTATTACACTAGGCAATGTCCGTTAAATTGTGAAATGGGTTTTGCTAGTTCTTTATATACCTGACCTGTATCTGACATACAAATTGTCCAGGATGCAGATGTTACTGCTACGTATTTATATATTATATTTATATTTATATATCTACATATCTAGATGTGTTCAGGTGACATTATCAGTTATATTTTAACAGCCCCCTACATTTCTAGCAGCACACTGACATTTCTGGGGAACACAATAACAAGCTACTCATGTGCCAGATTAACCTGTACATGCCGGCCATGAACCAACAGTTGAGGACTGTATATATGCTTAACAGTTACTGGCACTCCCTTCACCCACTTTATATGGGCCTACCCAAGTGTGGGTTGACAGCGCTTAATACAACAGTACTATTTCTATAATGCAAGCGTGCAACAACATATCAAAGAAAGTGACATGGTCACACTCCAGGAATTATACCTTTATTAATTACATAACACACTTTTCTAGAGGCTCTCTCATTTATTGGATATACCAGCGCATGCAGAAGACTTATTCAAGATGTATTATACCTTTATTAATGGGTTACAACACTCTTTTTCAGGCTCTCTCACTTATTTTATATAACAGTAGATGCAGTGAAATTATTCAAGACTTATTATACCTTTATTAATGGGTTACAACACTCTTTTTCAGGCTCTCTCACTTATTTTATACAACAGTACATGCAGAGAAGTTATTCAAGACTTATTATACCTTTATTATTGGGCTACAACACTTTTTTTTCAGGCTGTCTCACTTATTTTATATAACAATACATGCAGAATAATTACTAACCTGCCTGGTGGCGCAGTCTTAGCAGCCTATCTGCATAAGATTGCTGATTCGCAGCACGGACACCTGCAGCTGTGAAGTAAATGAAGTGATATTGAGACATACCTATCCATAATATAGACTACAATAGCAATTCTTGCATACTTCATTCCATGGCTACCTACTCAGTAGTTGGGCATTTTCCATCCCACAGGCCTCCTGTATCCAATGGTTCAGTCGGTCCTCCTTGCGTCTCTTCAGGTCTGAGTAGTGGTGTCTGACCTGCTCACCAGTCCGAGGGACGCCTGTGGCACTGGTGAGATTATGAGCTAGACGGTTCCAGGCTTCCGCTTTGTATTAGGTGCCTTGGAACTGGCCTTGCAGGAGTCTCTCCTCATGATTATGGACAAGGAGCCAAACCATTACTTTTGACTCCTCAATGCCCCAACGTTGCGCTCGAAATCGAGATCCCTCTCCCACACCAGCCATGCTGACTGCAGATGGGCGCTATAACCAGTTATGGCAAGGATTCCCACCTATGGAGCTTAAATATGCCTCATTTCCCGCACTTATCTGTGATTGGCCGGTTTTGAGGAAACTCAGCTGAAATCACACCTACTTAGCAATGGGTAAACTTCTATTGATATGTATGTGTGTGTTGAAAGCACATGCATATGAAAAGCTGTCATGGCTTAGTGGTTCAGTACTGTGATTTTGGTGCACAGTATCCCGGGTTTGAGGCCTGTCATTGCCTTTTATTTTACTACTGGCAAGACCAGCTAGAAGGTGTGGCTGTGTTTAGCTGACTTTGCTCAACTTTGCCCAATGTTGCTCTCCGTTGCTCTCCGTTGCTCGACATTGCCCGGCGTTGCACTAGTTAGCGCGGTGCGCAAACATGTTCTGTTTGCACTAGTTGGCGCGATGTGCAGCTCCGCGCAAAGCTATTGCGCTAGTTAAAGCAGTGCTAAGCTATGAGCAATTATACTGAAATGTGCTTAATACTGGTAAACTTTGCTTAGCAGTGATTCACATTTTTTAAGATATGTTACTTATGCATTCATCAGTATGCATAACCATTTCACTTTCTTATATATATATATATATATATATATATATATATATATATGTATATATATATCTATATATATATATATATCTATATAAAATTTGTTCACTACTACATAGGCCATTTCAATGCTTTTTACAAAAATTTCAATGATAAATGTCAGGAATTCTATTCATATACAGATTTTAAACAGAAAATAAAAAGGGGAGTGGTGGGACTCGAACCGGGAATGCCTCCTCTTTGTGCAAAGGTTCTACCACTACGCTATTGCTATTTTGCTTAATTTGCATATAAGTTTCTTATTATCCTCTTCGATGTCTTGACTGCTAACTGTAACTAAGCAATGGGCAAACCCGCGCAAACACGCGCAAATACAGGCAGCTATATCGGGAATAATAAAAAAAATTAAAAGTTTTACATTTTATAATTGTACTGGGGTTTAGATTGGGGGTGAGTGTAGTGTTGGGTATGTACACATTTGAGTGGACTCACTCATGTCAGTTGACATTTCCCAATTGAGAGACTTGCAAGGGCGTGGATTTTTGGACTGCTCGGCAGTCCAACATGCCCCCTGCACTTGTGCATGCTCCGTGTTAGCCTTTGAGTTGAGACAGCGTGCCCTCATTAATATGCAGGGTGCGCTGCCGTCTTACTCTTAGATTGGCGTTTCCGTGTAAGACTACTTTAGTCTTACACGGAGGATTCCCGTTTGGGATTGGGATTCTCCCAACTGGAATATGGCCTACCCATAATAATTTCTGCCTCAAAGAAGAAGGGAAAGCTTTTTAAACTGCCACAAACGAAATATGTAGAGTCATTACTTTTTTCCTAAAGACTCAAAAAAGTGCTGGACACCATAATGAGGAATGGGTGTGAACTGGAACTATACCAAAAGGGTGATTTAGGCTTGAATGAGATACCTAAGAAGCATAAATTACTCTTGTCAGTTATCTTTTTTGAACACTAATGTAAAATCTTACCTCTTTCTCCCCTCTCTATATACGTCTGACTTTGAAAATATATTTTTGTTTATACTGCATATAGATCCTACATTTGTATTTTAACTAATATTTACTTCTTTAGTTTAGTACTACCCAGGCCAAGTACTTAATTAAGCTCATTTGCTTTCACATTCTCTCACTGCTATAATATTACTTCTTATTTAGCTGCTTGCATGTTATTCTTCTGACTGTATTAAAACTGTCTTGTCAGCATTTCTTTTTGATACCTCTGGGACGAGACTGACATTGTTCTACTATGATCAGAGCTCTAGCCAGATTAATAAATTCAATCAATCAATCAATCAATCAATCAATCGAAAAATAAATAAGTAAATCCTGATAGAGGGACAACAATAGAGCAGAGCTGATCTGTTGAAAGCCTTAACATAATTCCATAAAGTAGGGCCATAATGCGATGTGAGGTTATTTAAGATTGTAGTAATCAAGAAAAATGTATGACTGGGTGAAATGCAGTTGTAAACCGAAGAAATACATAAATAGAGTATTTATTTCAGTACTGGTTTGGGAATGTTGCAAGAGGAAGACTGATGAAATGTTAATAGTGTAATCAAAGAACACACAAAAAGAAAGGAAATGAATTATCAAACAAGAGTGTGTGTTTTATTCTTGTCAGTTGTTGCTAGTGCAGTTTCATCTTCGATGAAAATACTTTACAGGATGTGACTATATTGCACAATTGCCTGTGAATGTTAATACAACTCAGTGGCATATTATGAGACTTGGGCAAACACTGCATACTTGGATACTTGGAGAAAAGCAAGTGTCAATTTCTCATTCAGTATTTTCTGTTCCATTCTAAATGCCCTTATGTGTATTTCAGTTTATGGTTATAGATGCAATAGTCAAGTGAACGTTTTCAGGAATTTATGCTTGGCAGAAATTAAGCACTAAACTAGAGAGCATCCTCAACCACAGGAAAAAAACAACAATTATTAATGCAGTTGCAGTTGTCATCATAAAGCTGGCAGTATCCCCCACATGCCCATGGCAGCCAGTTCATGTAGTGATATTTAAACTCTGAAAATGGGCAGACTTTACAGATGATACCCTATTGGAGAACAAGCATTCTTTAACAGGGATTAATGTACAAAGGGAGCTAAGTAACAAGTCTACAGCTTCATGGCAGCATACTAAAGCCATGATGAGGCATAGACTGAAAAAAAAAAAACATTGCCACTGTCTGTTTTACACTTGCTAAACATAGTTGTTCAGTGAGAGTGAAATAAACAAAAAAGAAAGAGAGAAAGGAAAAAGTAAAAAAAAAAAATACTCAAATAAGTAATGTAGCAGCAGCAGCAGTTACCAAGAACTGCGACTTTACTTTTCTCAAGCGGAAGACACAGTGCAAAATGAAATAAACAAAACTAATGTAATTAGTAGCAAGGGGAAAGTGGGGGGTCTGTGTAGGTGCACATGAGACAGAGAGAGAGAGAGAGAGAGAGAAAGCGAGAATGTGTGTCTGTTTGGGGAAGGGATTGCAATGCACTGTGTATTTTTTTTTCATTCATTTGAGCACAATAAAACATCTCGGTCAAGAATGAAGCTGTAAATTGCTGGGCATAGTTGTGTGTGTATGTGTGTCTGGGGGGGGGGGTTCTATGTGTGAGTCTGTACATCTACATGTGTGAACTTCTGTGCATATGCCTGTGAGTCTTCTTGTTCTGCTCCATCAGTATATGTGAGCTTTTATACGAGTCTCTCTGTGCCTCTGTAAGTATGTGTGTTTGCAGCTAGGGTGGGGCAAAGGGGGAAGTGGTCTGGCCTGCATAGTGTTAGCTAGCATGATTAGAGAATACTGACTGGATTTCACTGCTTCACTGACACTGAATACATTTGTAGTCAGAATTGAAGAGCTGCTGCACTCCTTGTGTGGCGTAAATATTTGCAGTTATTTGCTACAAATGTATGAGGGTGTCTGTGTGTATGTGTGTGTGTATGTGTGTGTGTGTGTGTGTGTGTGTGTGTGTGTGTGTGTGTGTGTGTGTGTGTGTGTGTGTGTGTGTGCGTGTGTGTGAATGTGTATTTGTGGGTCTGTGTATATGTATGTGAATCCATCTGTCTGTGCTTCTACATTTGTGTGCACATGTGTGTGTGTGTGTGTGTGTGTGTGTGTGTGTGCATGTGTGTCTGTATGTGGGTATGCGTGCATCTCAGTTTCTGCATATGTATGAAAGACGGTCTCTCTGCCTGTGTGCCTGTGTGTTTCAGCGTGTACACACATATATATATATATATATATATATATATATATATATATATAGAGAGAGAGAGAGAGATATAGATATATATATAGATATACATATACATATACACACACACACACACACACTGCAAGGAAAAACCCAGCTAAACTACAGTTTTTACTATGTGATACCATAAACTTCTAGTAATAAAGGCTCATGAGATATATCCAAATGACCCCATAAAGACATAGTTTCAGCAACATGGCTTCTAAATGCCCATGATTTTTTACTTTCTAAGTATTTATTAATACATTCAGACCAATAAAGCCAAACCCAACTAGCTGTTGACTTGCATGTTTCAGCATTTTTATGAATCTTATCGGTGCAGCATAAATGGGTTGCTTGCTATGCCTCAGAAACATGGGCTTTAAACCCAGCTGATGCTTATAAGCAATAAGATGCCTGCAAAATATCCAAGTTAACATCCAAACCAAAGGGTAAAAGGGTCTCACAGACAAAAACATTTGGTAATAATTGCAAGGAAAAGAAAAACAGCCAAGCTAGAGTTGCCACTGTGTGGTACTTTAAACCTCCCGACAGATGGGGATATATGCAGATGATCCCTTAAGGGCCTTAAGTGTTTTCAGCTACATAACTTCTGAATGCCCATGACTTTTTACTTTTTAAGTTTTTATGAGTACGCTCAGTCCAATAAAGCCAAACCCCACTCGCTGTGGACATGCAGTCCAATAAAGCCAAACCCCACTTGCTTTGGACATGCATGCTTAGACCATTTTAGTGACCTCATCAGCAGACCATAAGTGAATTGTTTGGATTGTTTGGCATTACTTTAGAAACACAGGTTTAAACCCTGCTGATGTATCCAAACCAAAGGATGAAAAGGTCACAGTTAAGGATGTCAAGTGTTTCAGCTACATGGCTTCCAGTAAGAAAATAAAAAGTAATGGGCATTCAGACGCCATGTAGCTGAAAAAACTTAAGGTCTTTAAGGGGTCATTTGCATATATCCCATGGACCTCCATTATGGGAGGTTTAATGTATCACACAGTGAAAAATCAAGCTTTACTGGGTTTTTCTTGCAGTTTTTACTTAATGGTTTATCTGTGTGTCCTTTTTACCCTGGCGTTTGGTTTATACACACACACATATATATATATATATATATATATATATATACTTATATATATATATATATATATATATATATATATATATATATATATATATATATATTCATCCCGGGGATCACTCTAGTGGCTCTACTTGATAGAGGGACTGGGAACTAGCGTCGGGCAGCATGATGCCAGGGCACTTCTATGGGCTAGGCTTGTAAAGGCTCCAGGGCCATTAGCCTAGTACACACCTATGAACCTATACACCTATATATATATATATATATATATATATATATATATATATATACATTGAATAGCTGAGTTGCACTAAATCAGCTATTCAATGTAGCAAACCTATTTAACTGAATATGAACACACCAATATTCCAACAAGGGGTAAGCTTTAAAAAAGAGGACAACATATATGGTTTCTGGGCAGTGTGTTGAATGTGCACTTGCTGAGAACTGTATGGCTGTAATAAACTGATGAATACAATTATTACTGTGTGCAAGAGTAATCAAGTCATGCAACAGTGACTATCTCTTTGTTAAATTATTTTCCATTTTGGCCATGGTTGTGTAACAAGGGAGTTACTATCTTCATGTTAGGGGTTGTAGGGACAAAGTGCCTTTGTCAGGGGATGTGGAGAGAGCTTTGTTCCCCACATAAGATGAGTTTTGAGTCTTTAGTTTACCCAGTGCAAAAGGAGGCATACTTTCTTTTTCTGATCAATGTAGTTTATATATATATATATATATATATATATATATATATATATATAGTGTGTGTGTATGTGTGTGTGTATCAGTCTATCTATAGTTAGAATATAGCGCTGTAGTTCCACTGTTAGAATGCTTGAGAAGACAAAATGAAGGCATAAACAATGATATTAAGGAGAACCAGTGCCTTATGAGGTAGTGAATACAATATGTGCTAAAGGGAAAATACAGCTGTTACATGTGGAAGTGCACTCATAGCAATGAAATGAGAATTGTTCTTTTCAACATAACTAATTAACTGCAGAGAAAGTAATTGATTTTACTTGCTCGTTTGTGCCTTTTTAAACATTAGTTATTAACAGCATGGAAGCAGCTTTTTGAGCAAGGGAAGAAAAGACAAACTCAGATCAAAACAACTGGTACCAACATGAGTCTGTCTAGGAGAGCTCTAACTGTCACTGCAAGTCCTGGTGACAGAAACTTTGTTTTGTCTAACAAGAGGGCTGTTGGTAAAGATTTTATTTCTTGAACAAATCTAAACTTCAAGGTGCATTTGAGGTTTTGAGCACTGGAGTTTACGTAATTGTACTTGAACTGAGTATTGACAGTACAGTAGTTAATAGACTGAACTGTTTCTTTTATATGGTCTTTGAATTATTACTTTATTTTACCAGATGCTGTTGTTTTAGTATTGTTCTGTGGCAGCCTCAGTTGATTTTTATGTTTGGCATATAACACCTCTTATTTTTAAGAAGTTACCACAATTGGTGGAGAATTCTGGCAACTGAAACTTCACTCATAATAACTGAAGTTCGGATTCCACCTGTCACTGTTAAGTAGAGGATAACTTCCTTTACAATTAAAACTATTTTGATTCATATTCTTCAACTGTCCTGCTGCTGTGAGGTTCTAAAGCTGGCCTACAGTTTAGACATTTGTTGGGTGTTCCAGTGGAGAAGCTTGATGTTAACATGATGACTACAATGGAATAACTGCTAGATGATAGGTATCACTGCAGTGGAAATGACAGTGGTAGCTAAATTGTTAGTACAAAAAAGGTCTATTCATCTGCTCAAGCCTCTTAACAATGAGGAAGTATGTTACAGCTTATGTGGTAACATTTGACTAAATAGCCAGCCAGTAGGGTTGGGATAATTACAACTGGACTCAAATTTGGCACCTTCGCTCTCAGAGTAGTCCCTGCATGCTTACATGATATATCTAGTTTGCAGTGGTGGCTGGTGACTTTGAATCAAAGGGGAGCTACAGGAGACAGCTGAATGGGTGGGGCCAATGGGAAGGGGTGTGATCAACTAGAACAGGGTGTGGCTATGCTACAGTGGGATCAATGCTGGCCATGCTAACCAATTTACATGAAATAAATGCTCAGTCACTCTGGTGCATGCTGAATACTCTACACAGCACATTGTTATATTACACAGCACATTGTTATATGTATATACAGGTTGGTTTGAAGACTTACCTCTGCAGTATGCTGCAAACTTGATGAGAAGCTGTGGTCTTGTCTGGAACCCATCTGGTCACACTGGATTTCTGCACCCAAAGAGAAGCTGTGGTCTGGTCTGGAACACATCAGGTCATACTGGATTTCTTTTCCCCCCTTTTTCATGGAGACTCAAAAGGGACAGTTTAAAGTTTCCCAAGCAAACACTTCACGTGACCCCACCTGGTTCCAAATAAGTGCTTGTAGTAGTGTAGTACATGACCAAATAAGAGCCTCTATTATGTTCCTCTGGGTATTTCTCAGGTTTGTTACTTATAGATAAAATCCATTCATCTGTCTTTATTTTGTGCAAACAAATCTATAACTCTTTGGTTGAAGTTAGTTATACTCAGTGTTAACTCCTTTCCTATGGAAATCATAGCCAATGCATTCATTCTTTCTTGCCCCATTTTACTATGAAGAAATGTTTTAATTCTTTTCAATGTTGAGAAACACCTTTCTGCCTCAGCAGTTGACACTGGTGTGGTGGCTATAATCAACAACACATTGTAAATCTCTGTAAACACAATGGTGAGTTGTCCACCAAGAATTTTAACATCTGGACTACACTGTCACTTGATGCAAAGTCTTCACAGTGATACACCACTCCAAGTTCCGTTCTAAGTTGTCCCCTCAACAGGAGTGGATAGTTGTCTATTGTTGCTGTGAATAGGTTTTCTGGAAACTCTCTTATGTATGTTGAAAACTTTTCAGGCAATAGTAGCTGAGAAGCTTGAAGATGGCCAGTTTTTTGAAATCGTGATGTTGCCTGGAACTTTATGACATCACACACTTGCTTTGCAGCAATCGACAATGTCTCATGCAGTGGTCGGGAAGCTGATGATCCTCGTCTACGTCTTGACAGGATGTTTTCTGTCTGTAGATATTTCTCTGCAATACCATCGATACCTGATCTGACACCGTCAATTTAATTCAAAAATGTATGCACATCCTTTTCGACAGTGGTTGCATCTGTGGTATGACACTGAAGTTGCCTGTAAGGAATCTCAACATGGGGCATTATACGATGGAAAACAGCAAGCCAAAATTTAAATTCATCATCTTCAACTGTTCGCAGTAGCCCATTTGCTTCCTGTACAGTTGCTGCAGCAGATGTAGGACACTTGCACAAATAATGAAAGCTCTCAGACAGCAACTCCAAGTTTTCATACACTGCATTTACAGTACAGATGTTAGAATTCCACCGTGTTCCTGACACTCTTGGCATGCATCGTGATACTATATTATCCAGAGCAGCTTGTCTTTGAACTGAATGAGAGAAAAAGGCTGGAATTCCACCAAGTGTTAAAAAAATGTCCTTGCTTCAGTATTCTGTTGTGTGGCTCTTTGCATTACCAGATTAAGTTGGTGGGCATAGCAGTGTACATAATAGGCATATTTAACCTCCTCTCTTATGATGGCCTGGACCCCATGCTGAACACCACTCATAACAGATGCACCATCATAACTCTAAGCAATAATATTTTCATGCTGGTCTCCCACTACTTCCTTCAACTGTTGTCTTATCACACCAGCAATATGCTATGCTGTCTGTCCAGATGGTATAAAGTATCCCCAAAAATGTTCCAACACCTGTCCATTGACAACGTAATGAAACATCTTTCAAGAGTGTGAAACCATTTTATGACTTAAAAAGCCATTTACTTTGGGCTGCTATTTTGGGGTTGGAATAGAATCCACAACCTTCTGATCTTCCAGCATCAAATAAGGGTAGTTGCCTATTCTGCCCTTACTGTGTATAATCTCTTATCTTTTTATACTCTGTATCCTTTCTGTAAAAGTTGGTGGCTTCTGAAGTGGGTCTTGTCTGAAAAAGGCCCAAATGAATGTTTAACGATCTCACTATTGTTTTGGCAGATGCAGCCTGAAGCTAGCATGATTCACTGGCGTTAAGTTTAATACATTAGGTAGATAATTATTCAGTGTTTGTCTTCCCAGTGGTAAAGTACATAATGGTTTTCATTTGCTCTTTGCACAATCTTCAGAGGGGATTTCACACTATTCCATCACTTGAAAACTGCATGCCTTCATCAGTTTCAAATTTAATAAACATTACAGTAAATACAAAATTAAAAGCAAATTCCATTCCTTTGAATGTCACAGCTCGAGACAGACTGAATCACAATAAATCAGCCCTAGAAAATTTACTGCCATATAATATAATGCATTCCATCTGAATAACATAAATAATAGCAAGCAAAATACTCAACTATACAAAACTGGCATAGTCCATACCATAGCTGCAGTATTTTCTCATCACCATAGCTTTATTAACTGTACACTTGTACTAATAACAACATCTGTCCTTGATTATTTAATGCATAAACAAACTGGTCTGGCAGTGAGTGGCTCAAAGCTCTAATAGCAAGACTGCTAAATTAGTGCTAATATTATCAAACATCTAGTCTAGACTCTAGAGAAGTTTGGTTATCAGTATAATGGCAATGTTTACCACCCCACTTGGCACTGCTATATGCCTAGATCCACCATCACAATACCTTTACAATCACACATCGTTTTGAATTCTAAACAGCTATATTTCTACCAGAAAAAAGTTAGTGGTTTCTTTACTCAGCTCTGTATTGCTCTTTTCACGTCATACATAGTACTGATAGATCTAACAGCTTCTACCAGGACTGCTGTGCTCCTTAGCTCTCCTAAATGAGTATGATTTAGCATTTACCCAGAGTCTATCAACAAAAGCTGCTTTAATCCATTTCCCATGCACACAATACTATCTCCTTACACAGTGCTCCTATCTCCTCCATTAAGTCTTTCTGTGTTTTCACTTATCCCCTGCATACCTGTATGCTTTACTTCTGTGTTCTCTTTGCATGGCAGCTGCAATCCTTGCTTTTCCCCAAAAAATTCTTAATGTCTCCAAACAACACTTCTCAGTTCCAGTCTCCCACTATATAATCGTTGTTGGTTTTTAAGCTTCCTCAGAAATCCTGTCCATACATTTCTTCTTTGTTTTACCACCACATCTTCCTCTGTCACTGTTGCTTTAACTCTAATTTTCTTACTCATTCCTGATTTTCCACCACTAGTTGCCCTGCACAGTGGAAGATGATAGCAACACTTTGCAGAAAGTTTTCTGTCTGCAGTTTTTACAAGTATTGGATATGCTACTTTATATAAAGTACTTCATTTACATATGCATTTATGTTTGTTAATTTCCTTATACAAATATAATTTGTTAAAGTGACAACGTGACTGTTTCTGATGGTTCCTTATCCTGATGGCACAAGTAAAAAAGTATGATTCAGATGGAGAAATGTTCTACAACTCAAAATATTACCTTTCAGGCATTTTTTGAAGGGGGGGACTTTACTATTCCTGCACTTCAAAAAGTGGAAGTATATCCATGTTCTTTGAGAGAGCAGCTGATGCATGGAACAGAGTGCCAAGCACTAGTTTAGATATTTTAAAGAACAGCCTGGACACTTATTAGGGGAACAACTGTTGTGGTATATTGGCAGTCAGACTAGAAGGGCATTAATGCCTGTGCTTGAAATATTTGTATGCTTGTATGTATTGCAGCTGTACTCCCCAGAATTTTAGTAGGCACCAGGGTTGCCAGATTTCCAGCCCCCTAGGTAGGGACAAAAAAAAAAGAGAAGGTCTCTCACAACAAGTGAAGACCAAAAAAAAAAAAAAAAAAAAGGTCTTTAATGCGGAACACAGTTCCACATTAAAGAACTGAGCTCACTCAGTAGCTCTGCACTAATGCACTAAACACGGAGCTTCTCGTGTTTAATGCATTGCAGTTCCGCATTCAACACAAGTAGCTCCGTGTTTAGCGATTTTTGATTGGCAGATACCGGCATATGGGCCAATCAGTCAAACACGGAGCTTCGTTTAATGCGGAACACAAGAAGCTCCGTGTTTAGTAATTTTTGATTGGCCCGTATGCCAGGTATACGGGACAATCAAAAAAAAAAACAAACAAAGCGGAGGCTGGCCGGGATTTAAACTGGCAGGGCGGGACTCGGGATCAGGCTGCTGATCTCGGGACAGTCCCGCCCAAATAGGGACGTCTGGCAACCCTGGTAGGCACCCACCTGGATGGGTTGTTTACAGTAACAGATCAATTACTGGGATGATGCCACAGTACAAACAAAAATGATTGAATTCAACAATTCACTATGTTTCTGGTGTCATTCTAAGGGCAGCCAGCATCTGTCAGCCTGGGAAGATATGGCAAACAGATCTCAATGCTTTGCCAGAGATGGTCTTCATCTGTCACCTCTGGGATTTCAGTTACTAGCTAAGGCTGATGCCACCCCATAGTGCCTTTTTTAGGCAATGTCACAGGAACAAAATTCCCAATGTAAAAATACTCTCCAAAAACAAACTTAAGGTTATGCTAGGAGTCTAAACCTGAAACTACACTCATTGGAAGCAGTTCTCACCTTAGAAAATGTTGACATTTGTGCAGCTACAGAGACCTAATTTAAAGCTGTGGAGAGCACGCCAGCCACACCAGGTTGGTTGACCTTGAACTGTGGCTATCCGCATGCATGTTTTCAAACCTAGATTGTTGAGCACATATATTATGTTTGTTTTTAACTCTTGATGGATTTACTACTGTAGCTGCACATGAATAAACTACACTTACTGTTATTTAAAATGTTTATACAAACATTTTATGACTGCTCTCTCCTCTAAAAGGGCCTTGTGCCCTGTGGGCCTACCTTTTCAACAAAATTAACTGAAATATGTTAATAAATATAAGAAACTGTTTTAGGGAACTGACTGATGTAAATCCTGATCACTCACTCTATGCACTTGTGTTACTAACGATCATGTCAAGGCTACCTGGGAGATAAAGTGCTAGCTGCAAAGGCTCACTCACCATGTTTGGTGTGTATATGTATATGCACACGCACATGCAAGAGGATCATACATATTTTCATACCCCAACTTGACAGTGTTTTTCAAATGCTACCATTACAGTAAGATCAGTGGAACTGTCTGTCTGTCCTATTTAAAGGTGGGTGGTGCTAGCTTTTCTCCTATGCACAAAAAGCAGTGCTACAAATCATAAATATTACGAAGAAGGTATGATGAATAGAGCAAAGATAAAAACAACAAAAAGAAGAACACTATCATAATTACTTCTACTGGGTCCTGAGCACCACAGAAAGCCTCCTTGTCCATCCGCAAAAGATATAGACATCCACACACTTTTTACTAATTATATCCCTATCTGGAAGGCTTTCTTAAAGTAATTTGATGTGTCTTTCTTTAAATCAAGTGAGTCTATAATCTGCCCTCAAGTTATCTGTCTTCCCATAATCTGCCACCTTGACTTACAAGCAATCATTCTTTATGTACCTTACTGTGATAATAGTACCAATGGTCTCACTTTCTGTTTCACTGACTGCCACTTTGATAGCAGTATTTTTTATTTACTTATTTGTCTTTTGGACAAACCATTTCTCCTCAGTTTACTACTGTGCGACCTCCCATAAGGAATGATTGTACCTTGCCACTACTATCTGAAGAAGAATGTATTCTGGGCTACATAAGTATCTTTTTGCCAGCTAGCCTCTTAAATTTTAACGTCTTTAACAGAATTCATCCATAGTATTATTTTTTAAGCAATCAAATACAATTATGACAGAAGAGGTACTAACAGATAGATATGTCTGAGATCTGGAGATATGTGGAAACAAATGGGACTTATCTCTTAGTGAGTCAAAAAGTCTACTATGATAGTAGTCCAATAGGATAGAAAAGGTAACTGACAGGCAGGGATATATCTAGCTGGAGATTTGTGGTAGTAAATGCAGTGTGACCTTCAGCCCCCACACATGCAAGAAAAGTGAAGCTGTACAAACCAGAACTACAAAACATTACAATGTTGACACCACCTATATAGCTTTCGTACCTGGATTCAATTGAATCCATGACCAAAGAACAGAACTAAATGAAGGCTAGAAGCACCAACAACTGTACTAGGCACTGGGCTGTATTATTTCTAGTAGGTACAAGTCAATAATCACTGGCAAACATGCAGCCCTTTCTCAGTTAAAGCTAC
This sequence comes from Protopterus annectens, assembly GCF_019279795.1. Taxonomy (NCBI): domain Eukaryota; kingdom Metazoa; phylum Chordata; order Ceratodontiformes; family Protopteridae; genus Protopterus; species Protopterus annectens. The sequence goes on from NC_056735.1 coordinate 1,453,492,665, forward strand.
TAGCACCAGTTTCAGAACTAAACAGAACCATCATCTGGACACAATTCAAAGAACAATCAAAAATATTGTGGTTTCTAACCCCCCTACCTAAACTCATAAAAATGGAAAAGGGGTGCCAGGTTTATTAATGTCCACAGCAGGTTTCACAGTGACAATGACAAAAATGACAAAAAACTGTCACTCCCTGAAAAAAAAAAGGCCCGAACCAGCTTAGCATTCATATGTTAAATAACTGTATGCACACATACTGTTTCCCCTTCCCCACTCATGCTTCTGTTTGCAAAAGTACTAGGAAGCCAATCGAGCAATGTCAATCTGAAAAAAAAAAAAAAAAAAAATGTGCATCACAAACCGCAAGTATATTACATTTTTTGGCAATGCCCATAAAGATTCCTACTCTACTCAAGCCCAAACCCTCTTAAAAAGATACTAGACTAAGTCCATCATGGTGGATATATGTAGAAAGACTGTAGACTGGTAAGTACTCAGTTCACCTGTACTACTCCTTGAAAAATAAATAAATAATCTTCTACAAACTGAATATGTCCACTATGGATTGGAGGAGTCGGACTCGGACACCTACCGCAATTTAAAAGTAAAAAAAATGAGCGACTGGCCGTCTCCATCTGATCACGAACTGAAGTGGATAGCAAGGATAGGAATGAAATCAAATTATTAGGATTAGGCTTTGGAATCGAAATTCTTTTGCAATGCATGTGTGACTGCAAATTTAGTTAACCAACCTCTGTTCGAACGAACTGTCAAGCCAAAAAAAAAAAAAAAGCAAACAACAGTAACACACAAGTTATTTCACCAATGGTTACGGTAGCACCGGTCCGTAGTAAGTAATGAAACTGTACTGTGCGTGATAGCTACCTGCACTACTGATTTGTTTCTCCCTCTTTTTTTTGGGAAAAGAGCGAGAACCAATCAGTAGCCATCCAGCCGTCCACATCACATACGTGCCTGCGGACGTGGCAGTCTGATTCCCTTCCACTTCACTATGCGGTTAAACCGCATAGACTTCTGGGAATCACACCAATGCCTTTTCTCCTTAATCTGGACTGATTTTACAACAGTCCAGATGCAGATTTACATGGAGAAATGAAAAAAAAATACAGAACTCGCTGAGCATGTGCAGTTCGAGTTCCGGGACTTTGCGAGTTAGTCGGACTCGCTTACAACAGCCAGCCAGTAGTAAAAATATTTAATAATTTTTATTTTTAAAGTAAAAGTTTTTTTCTTTTTTCCACAGCTGGGGGAGGGGGCTTCAGTCCTGCAGTCCAATGGCATGAGCTGCCACTGCTGCAAAGCTTTTTACTATCCATGTTTGAAGGAAAAAGTAAGTTAGAACTACCCTTAATTCTATGAAAACTGGTTTTAACTTTCCATAACCTGTTTCTAGTTTTAGAATTATTGTTGTTATTTCCCCAGGTAATTGTTCAAGACCCAAATTTCTTTTTAAATAATTAAATCATTAATCTAGTACAGTTTTCAAACATTCCTTCTTATCTTTTTGCAAGGATGGAATTTTTCCTCTGGGCATACTCATTTTTTTCATAAACTATATATTATGGTTTCTGTTTCCGTAAGCACAATCCACTCTTTTGAATTCTTTTGGAGTCTATTAATAAGTTACATCTAGTATCAAATACTTAAACATTTTCCTCTAATTTAGTGGTTGAAAGGAATTTATACTTCTACTTAAGATAAATATGCAGAGAGATATCACATCCTGTGATGTGACTCTTATGAAAAAACTCTGCTTACATATTTTCTAAGCCACGTTTACCATGTTAGGAAGTATTGAAATGTATATTGGATATCATGGGTTTCTTTGAGTCTGTTCTTCAAATTTCACAAATGCAGCATTATATTAATTACATTAACATTTCTTTGATTGCTGCAAGTTATTGACAAAGTGCAGTTCGTAAGTGTTTAATAGTGCAAGTGAATCACTATGTTCTTTTCACTTACACTGCTAAGTTGCAGCGTGGCAGAAAGGGCAGTGAAGTTATGTATTTTTGTAACTGGGATCCAAGACAACAGGGTGAAATCTGTTTTGGTTTGTGATGAATTTCACCACCTGATCCTTACATCTGTCAGTCATCTATGGTGCCTCATGACAACAGAGATATTCTAGAATGTCATCCATAACAGCACAGTGATAAGAACACAGATATGTGCATGGCTGTAGTTACTATAACAATTTTACTCACATTGCCAATACATAATGAAATTGCTAATTGCGCAGTCTCATTTCATTACTAGAGTAAAGACATTTTCAAAAAAGATATAATGATTGCATTCATGGTAAGTCCAATGGCTAATTGAAGTTTTAGAGAGTCATACACCCAACTCTGAGCAGTGCACATTTATTAAAAGTTAAATGTAGTACCAAAACATCGTATAAAAAAGGTGAAAGTAATGGTGAAACAGGTGCATTGTTGTTCTCCAATGTAAAATAATTATCAGAAATAACAGTTTGAACAAATTACTAAGTCACTCCATGATAAGTAACATTTTGGTACTTGAGCAAATTACTAACTCACTCCATGATAAGTAACATTTGGGTGTTTGAACAAATTACTAACTCACTCCATAAGTAACACTTTGGTACCTGAGCACATTACTAACTCACTCCATGATAAGTAACATTTTGGTATTTAGCATAATGACTGCTCTGCTAAAAGGTGTCCATCTTAGTTAACCAAGGGCACAGGCATGAGGTGACAAAACAATGTTGTTGTTTTTCTTTTGGTTTTTCCTGGTTAGGGGTCGCCACAGCAGAACTCCGGTCCGCTAATGATTGGCAGTAGATTTTTTATGGGTGCCGAGGTGCCAGCTCAATGCCCAACCTTCAACGAAGGCACACCCATTCTATGCATATCTTTCGAACGCCACTCGACTGTGGGGAGGACATGCAGACTCCACACAGAAGGTGCTCCAGCTGAGAATCGAATGGGAGAACCTCTTGCTGTGAGGCAACAATGCTACCACTGCACCACCACATCTTTATTCAAGTCATCCATAATGCGGCCCTACATATCCTTACTCATTACACAGAAATGTTTAAGTACGTTACATTTACTCGTTACACATTTTTCACTTCATAGTGTTTTGCGAAGGTAAATATGGACAACCAAGCAGCAGCACAAAACTATTGTATTACTGAAGTTAGCCACATAATTTGAGACAAACGGAATACCCTGTGCTTTGTTGTATACTTACATTTGTATCATTTTTATAATGCACAAAGGTGATAGACTTTGAGGGCAACGCAATATACAATTTTGAGTGACTTTCCATACAAGACTAAAATAAGTGACGGAACCAGACAAGTGATAGTTGCATGTACAGGTTTTAATCATCTCTCATACAGGTGCAGTTCCAGTCTGTATACACCCATGTAATGTATGCCAGTTGTTGTGTCTTTTGGCTTTTCCCAGTTAGGGGTCGCCATAGCAGAACCCCAGTCCGCTAATGATTGGCAGTAGATTTTTACGTGCTGAGTTGCAGGCCCTGACGCACAACCTTCAACGAAGGTACGCCCATTTACACATGTCTCCACACAGAAGACACTCTAGCTGAGAATCGAACAGGACAATGTCTTACTGTGAGGTGACAACGCTACCGCAGCACCACCACCGCAGTATGTAATGTATACCAGTATGTAATGTATGCCAGTATCATGTTTATTTTAGTAGCACTGTATAACACTTTTATTAATTGCTTTAGAAAAGGAGCCCTATGTAATGAAGGTAAGTTCTTTCTTGTGAAATATCAAATACCATGGAGTTATCCATGTGGCTTTTGTGCCAAAAAGAGTTTTACAAATTATCCCTGCAGCTAGGATCAGTATACTTCATAACAGGTATCTTTGACACATGGAGGAGGCAGTTTGACAATGAAAGAAGGTGCATTTGTTCAGACTGACCAAGGCATGCCATGAACTCAGAAAATGCATAGCAGATGGCTTTAAAAAGGATTTAAGTTTTAAGAAAGTGTTAATGATGCAAATGAATAAAGGGTGTGGTGGACACTGCAGTTTAATATACTGCAGTTTAATATAGCAGAAAGATGCAATACAACAGTTTCATGGATCACTGCTGAGGAAAAAAATCAGGCAGTTAATACAGGAATTGGTTACCTGTGGCTACATAAGGATTGTTATCTTTATCAAGACCAAAGACGATTGCTTTCCACCTGAATTTGTTTACATTTTCACAGTGGAAGATTTCTGACAAGAATACACAAGACACAGTACCATATCACAATAACATATATTTTAATTAAACTACATTATAGTGAGTAATTTCTAGGCTCTGGTGATATTTAAACAATTCCAGAAATGATGAATGAGCTGTCTCTGCTTGTAAAGAAAATGCATCATAGGAAAAAATCAGGTGGAACATCTGGTGAAGGAGAAACCACATCTGACCTTGCCAACAATGAGCTAACATGATTACAATTGCCTTCTGTGAAGAGTCTCCCATTTATGAACATGAATGAAAGGGAATGGTCTAAAAACATACACAACAATGCATGAAGAATGGTGAACCAGACGATCCCTACAGATGTGTTATATACAATCTGTGCAGAAACTATAGCAGGAACATGCAGTGATCTTTCATCTTATTTTTGGTGACAGCTGTCTGATTCCATGCTTAACCAAGACAAGTTCTTAAAATTGACACATTCTCCAATCAAGTAAATGAATGTCTTTGGAATGTGTGAGGAAACTCGAATGCAGGGAGGACATGCAGACTCCATACAGAAGGCACCTCAGCCAAGAATCGAACCAGAGAATCTCTTGCTGTGAGGCTGCAACAAATATAGATGATTACCTATCAAGAAATCCTTGCCATCTTGCCACACTGTCTTTACTCCACAGACGTTTCCTCATTGTTACTACATTCTGAAAGCTCAACAACATGTAAATAAGTACCTCCTTCTCTGAGCAGTAATGACGTCTAACTATTGTTCTCTTCCTTTGCATCACATTCTTTGTTGTCCAGAATGTAACTACTCTTGTTCAGTACCTGAGGAAATTCCCATCATGTCTTTTAGACAAAAGATAGTCAGAAGAAAGGGGCTAGCATCCATAAACTGTTCTTTTGGTGTGGATAACTAATGGCATATTTCACATCATCAGGACTGCAAATTATAACACAACAACCAAACCAAGAAATACAACAACATGGAGAAACATTTGGGTAGCCTGTGCCACATCTACTTCAAGTGATATTTTCCAAGTATACTATGCATAACCAGATGAGGATATTGTGCGTCTGTTCTGTCCTAGCACTCCTTTCGACAGTGGTTATTTCACTGAACATTTACTTAGCATGTTTTACAATGATGAATGTTATAGCACACATATCCAAATTAATTGACATATGTGAGCATTAGCATTCATTTGCTGTTGAACTCCAAATGTTCTAGTACATTGCAGAGCCATCCACATTTACTTTAAATTTGTTAACATCTTCCAGGTGATGAAAAGGAATTATTTTGCATGGATCACTGCTATTGGCAGACAGCTCATTGTGAAGTTCTCCATTCTCAGAGATAACTTTCAAATTCTCCATACTCAAGAATCACCACTTTGGTTGCTGGATGCCTTTTTGGAAACACTGTGGTGATATCAGTGGCAAAAAAATAAATCCACAAAAAATTAGGAGGGGGTGCTATTGTGAACTAGAAGAAAATAATTTTACTATTTGAATATACTATTAATGAAACACGGGATCATGTAATAGGAAAAAATGCCTGACAAATGTGTGAAACGCTGATGTGCAGCAAACCACTTCATTCAAGTCATACCTACAGCTGGAGGCTTACACCAAAATGCTTTTTGTTATGCACACTGACTTAACAGGTAAAATATGGTGTTCAAAAGGCATCTACAAATAAGTGCAACACCTCTGAGTTTGGCCTATATCCCTCTTAAATGAGTTAATTTCTAGATGAGATAAACTTAGAAAGTAAACAAAAATAATACAGATTTCTAATTTCCTAATGATAGGAATACCGTTATGAAGAATGTATACTGTTAGATCTCATTATGGCATCTCTGCATACAATGACATGACCATTTATGTTGTTTGAAAGTACTCAGTGTGGACTAGTTAAAACTGTGACGTGAGTATGAAAGCTGAAACATGAGATGAAAATGATGGAGATTTATTGTGTGTGAACTGGATTAGAGGACAGAAAGGTTGGTACAGCTTCAGTGCACACCTCTTGTTGGTCTTAAGAGAAAAGTGGAGTTCATGTAAACAGCTGCAAGATGAAGTGTACATATACAGATACTGGAGGAAAAATGCCTCAAGACGGAATTGTAGAAATAGTGATTTATGAAGAGAGTGATGCATCCATGGAATGTTTAACCTCATGCAGTGATAAACATTGCCTCAATACAGTGTTTCTGTGATTTTTGAGACACTGCAAAACAGGCAAGCCAAATACCAAAGAAACAAGAGGAGGAACTGTGTAGGATGGGTTCAATCAATCAGCATTTGTAGAAGAGGCCCCTTGATCCTCTGAAGTAGCATAGCAAATTTCTCTACTGCAGCACAGAAAAGAAATTTTAGAGTCAATACATTGCCCAAATTTCAACAGCTGAAAGAAGACACATGGGGAAAACTATACAAAATACATACTGCCAACAGAAAGACACATGTGGTCTTTGTAGCTTGCCAGATTGCAGCTGCTATTACCTTGCAGCTACTTAGCAAGTGAAACCATAGGACGGAATGACATGCCTGTGTAACTATGTGCAAGAGAGAGAGACAGAATAAAGGAAAACAAGCGTGATGACATGCCTGTGTAACTATGTGCAAGAGAGAGAGACAGAATAAAGGAAAACAAGCGTGATGACATGACTGTGTAACTATGTGCAAGAGAGAGAGACAGAATAAAGGAAAACAAGCGTGATGACATGACTGTGTAACTATGTGCAAGAGAGAGAGACAGAATAAAGGAAAACAAGCGTGATGACATGCCTGTGTAACTATGTGCAAGACAGAGAGACAGAATAAAGGAAAACAAGCGTGATGACATGCCTGTGTAACTATGTGCAAGAGAGGGAGACAGAATAAAGGAAAACAAGCGTGATGACATGCCTGTGTAACTATGTGCAAGAGAGAGAGACAGAATAAAGGAAAACAAGCGTGATGACATGCCTGTGTAACTATGTGCAAGAGAGAGAGACAGAATAAAGGAAAACAAGCGTGATGACATGCCTGTGTAACTATGTGCAAGAGAGGGAGACAGAATAAAGGAAAACAAGCGTGATGACATGCCTGTGTAACTATGTGCAAGAGAGAGAGACAGAATAAAGGAAAACAAGCGTGATGACATGCCTGTGTAACTATGTGCAAGAGAGGGAGACAGAATAAAGGAAAACAAGCGTGATGACATACCTGTGTAACTATGTGCAAGACAGAGAGACAGAATAAAGGAAAACAAGCGTGATGACATGCCTGTGTAACTATGTGCAAGAGAGAGAGACAGAATAAAGGAAAACAAGCGTGATGACATGCCTGTGCAACTATGTGCAAGAGAGAGAGACAGAATAAAGGAAAACAAGCGTGATGACATGCCTGTGTAACTATGTGCAAGAGAGAGAGACAGAATAAAGGAAAACAAGCATGATGACATGACTGTGTAACTATGTGCAAGACAGAGAGACAGAATAAAGGAAAACAAGCGTGATGACATGCCTGTGTAACTATGTGCAAGAGAGGGAGACAGAATAAAGGAAAACAAGCGTGATGACATGCCTGTGTAACTATGTGCAAGAGAGAGAGACAGAATAAAGGAAAACAAGCGTGATGACATGACTGTGTAACTATGTGCAAGAGAGAGAGACAGAATAAAGGAAAACAAGCGTGATGACATGCCTGTGTAACTATGTGCAAGAGAGAGAGACAGAATAAAGGAAAACAAGCGTGATGACATGCCTGTGTAACTATGTGCAAGAGAGGGAGACAGAATAAAGGAAAACAAGCGTGATGACATGACTGTGTAACTATGTGCAAGAGAGGGAGACAGAATAAAGGAAAACAAGCGTGATGACATGACTGTGTAACTATGTGCAAGAGAGGGAGACAGAATAAAGGAAAACAAGCGTGATGACATGACTGTGTAACTATGTGCAAGAGAGAGAGACAGAATAAAGGAAAACAAGCGTGATGACATGACTGTGTAACTATGTGCAAGACAGAGAGACAGAATAAAGGAAAACAAGCGTGATGACATGACTGTGTAACTATGTGCAAGACAGAGAGACAGAATAAAGGAAAACAAGCGTGATGACATGACTGTGTAACTATGTGCAAGAGAGCGAGACAGAATAAAGGAAAACAAGCGTGATGACATGACTGTGTAACTATGTGCAAGAGAGAGAGAGACAGAATAAAGGAAAACAAGCGTGATGACATGCCTGTGTAACTATGTGCAAGAGAGAGAGACAGAATAAAGGAAAACAAGCGTGATGACATGACTGTGTAACTATGTGCAAGAGAGCGAGACAGAATAAAGGAAAACAAGCGTGATGACATGACTGTGTAACTATGTGCAAGAGAGGGAGACAGAATAAAGGAAAACAAGCGTGATGACATGACTGTGTAACTATGTGCAAGAGAGAGAGACAGAATAAAGGAAAACAAGCGTGATGGCTACATACACTGTGTTTCTGCATGGGGATTAAAACAAAAATGAAATCCTGAACCTTTCCAACAAAAGAGTCTACTACCTTGTAATCAGTTGAATGTTTAACTGCTGTTAGTTAACTTTTACACTAATAGTTCCTCTATTGCAAATTATTTTTTTTTCAATATTTTTCACAGAATACAATAATGAGAGATCAGATTGGTCTCATTGCTAGTAGAAACACAGCTTGTTGTTGTTGTTGTTGTGTCTTTCGGCTTTTCCCGGTTAGGGGTCCCCACAGCTGAACTCCGGTCCGCTAATGATTGGCAGTAGATTTTTTTTTACGTGCCGAGTTGCCAGCTCTGATGCACAACCTTCAACGAAGGTACACCCATTCATGCATGTCTCCACACAGAAGATGCTCTAGCTGAGAATCGAACAGGACAACGTCTTACTGTGAGGCGACAACGCTACCACAGCACCACCACCGCAGTTAAACACAGCTTCTTGTGTTAAAGTTAAATAAACATAGTAGATAGCTGTAATAATTTGAAACATGATAACTTTTACAACATAGCCTGCATTTCATAATGTATGGTGCAGTAACTATCTATCTGATAAACACTACATATTCTGAATGCTTATGTTTTCTTTGGTTTCACAACCATTTACAAACATAAACATTTCCAGTTTTGCTGCAAGCCTTTGAAACATTATAACCATCTAGCAGTGGCCCAAAAGCAGCAGACTTGGCACATGACATCCAGACAAAAGGCATAAACAGGCACATAAATACTTATCTCCAAGAACGTGTTTTCAGTCAAGCAGATAGAAGCTTCAAGAATTGCAAAGATATGTGTGCACTGTGTGTACGAAGTTATGCAAACTATGGTTTCATTTAAATTAATTTAATTTAACTCGTGTTTTATTTGTTAAATTGGTAAGTGAATTCATCTACCCCAAACCATTTAAAGCCATGACCAAGACTGCAAGAGAACACGTAAATACAATATATTAGAAACAATTTGGAACAGCCAAGTGAGAAGAAACCAATGTTCATAGAGATGAAGAAGGAGCATACAGACTCCTCAAACAGAGCTGATTTTCATTTCAGTATTTTCAAAAAAAAGAAAAAAAAAAAAAAGAAAGAAAAACAGGAAGCGTCCACTCCATTTCATATGCTCCTAACTGCTATAGCATAAGCTAAAGGGACAGCTGCCTGTTGCATGGTACATCAGAAGAGGAACAAACATTAATGTATGAACAGCAAAAAAGGAAGTGTTTCACTGCTGTACAAGAAAATGAAACAAGTGGGACAAGAAACAGTATCTGAAATCTGTTATATAACATGATTGCTACAAAAAAAAGGAATGACATAAACAATATATATATATATATATATATATATATATATATATATATATATATATATATATATGAATATGATTATTTATGCAGATTATAAAAACAAGAAGAAGGAATATGAGAGAAGGGTAGATAAGAATCTATTTTATGTTATTTGGAAAGAAAGACGGAATGAAATTTTGTTTAATGGGAATGGATTTTGGCAAATACATTATGAAAAATTAGATTATGGGTGTGGAAGAAGGAGTGGGGGTTATTATGGAGAATAACTATGATGATGTTTTATATATATATATATATATATATATATATATATATATATATATATATATATATATATATATGGATTCGTATCACTTCACCTGAAGATCATTTCACTGAGACCAAATCACGTAAATTTCATTTCACTGAAAGTTCATTTCACCTAAAACCCATTTCACTGACAAGTAGTACTCTAAGGCAAGTCAAAGGTATATGTCCTTTTCTCCACTGGAGTGCGATCCTGGTGTTAGTATATATAGTTGATGGGGTGTGGGGGTGCAACCTCCCACATTGGGGGTGTGAGGGGTGAACCCCCCCACTTATTCTGCTTTTATGTTGTCTGGTTTTGTTTTACATTATTTGGTAAAAGGCAATTAGGTGGGGGGCTATGCCCTCTACACCCCCCTAACTGTATATACTACCACCAGGATCGCACTACAGTGGGGGGAAAAGACATATACCTTTGACTTGCCTTAGAGTACTACTTCTCTGTGAAATGAGTTTTAGGTGAAATGAACTTTAGGTGATTTGGTCTCAGTGAAATGAGTGTCAGTGAAATGGTCTTTAGGTGAAGTGATACAAATCCATATATATATATATATATATATATATATATATATATATATATATATATGTGTGTGTGTGTGTGCGTGCATGTCTATACATATGTATACATTTTGTAAATACACAAATATGTAAATAATGTTTTTTATGCTGTGTTAAGTAAATGACCCCTACTCTTTTCTGTAGGTGCCATGGATCTTTTACATCCACCTGAGCTACCACCAACTTAAGCAGGGTCTATATCACATAATTGAAGTTCCATAACTCTGTACACCTAATGGTCGAACCATTAGGTTCGAAGTTACAGAACTTCGACTACAGAAAAAAGAAAAAACAATGGAAAACAAAGTAAATTGTTGTAAGTAGGGGGGCCAGCCACCTTGCACCCCCACACCCCCTGCTACTTAAATATACCAACTCTGAGTATATGTCCTTTTCTCCCCCACTTATGCTGTACTACAGTGTCAGCAATCAATCCTTCTGCACCACTAATACTATGTAACTGTTGTTATATTTGGAGGAAACCAGAAACCGTACATAAGACAGCAACAGATGCAGCACCAGCACTGTACATTAATTTTTCCTTCGTATGCATCCTCTGAGATGTGTATTACTGTTTGAATGACTACACCGTTGAGTGCACCTTTGGTTTGAATCACAACACAATGCTTTTGAAACACCTCTTTTGAGGAAATGTGGCATTATTAAATAAATAAAACAAATAAAAATAAAAACGTAAGCACTGAAATAATTTGGTTCTTTTCACGTCTAAGGATCCCCAAAATAAAATACAGGCATTATTAAGTAAAATAGAGTGATTATCTATATTTGTACAATTAACCATAAAATACCTAAAACAAAAAGTCCATTGTGATGCGTTATACAATGAAAATGGGATAGGGGGTTATCACTACACTTAACCCCATCTCCTTCTGCTTAGGAGCATTAAGGGAGAGCATAATTTGCCCTAACTTTGTAGCTCAGAAATAAAAGCTCATGATTGATGATTTATTTAATTTTATTTGTTTACCAGCATCTATCACTGCTGCACATGAATAGTTTTCAGACTCAGCCCAGGAGTTTCTGGGTAAGTGACTTGCCATGAGTCATACTGTGAAAGAAGAAGTACAAGAAAAGGAAAATATTTAATGAATATTCTGTTCATACATAGTATTAGTGGTGCAGAAGGATTGATTGCTGACACTGTAGTACAGCATAAGTGGGGGAGAAAAGGACATATACTCAGAGTCTGCGTTTGATGATTTGTTTCCTGTCAGCTTGAAAAGTGCCAACATGGCTAGTGCTGATAGTTCTATTATAGAATTTGGAACTTGTACCTAATATGGAAAGAGAGTCAGAAGATCCTTAGCTAGCAAAAATAATGCAAAAGTGTTCATTTGTTTTAATTGGTCAGGCTTAGTTTAATAGTTATACCTAAGAAACTCCAGTTAAATCCACAAGTCACACTGGAACTCACACCAAGAAATCTCCAAAGGAACTCCAGACAAGAGCAAAACTGAAGTCAAACTTGTTAAGCAACAATTTATTTCCACAAAGCTTTTCGTTCAACTGATAGCCGAACTTCTTCAGACAAACAGAGCAAACAACACCACACCAATATATACATCTCCCTTTACAAACACATGTTAAAACTAATTAACGTTTAAAGGGACTATACCATAAATAACAAGACTGCAAGTTAAAAATAAAAAACTTTTATACATGATCAATCAAATATTACCATCTAAATAAAAACCACCATCCTCAAATGCTGGACATGTAAAAATCCTACTTAGACTAATATAAAATAAACCTAATCCAGTAAAAAAATCAAACAATCATGAAATGTTACCCCAACATTCACATTTCAAGATTTATAAAAACATGCTGTTAATATAATGCTTGCTTAAATCTCGAACGAACATGTAGGCAAATGAAAATAAGTACACGCCAATATATGTGCAGCTACCATCAACACAAACATCAGATGGCCATTGCTCTATCTCAGTAGACTTCTTAATTTCAGTATGCATGAAAGAGAAACCTTGTCATTAAGACCCGGAGCTCTGTAAGAATTCAACCTCAGCTGCCAAATCAATTCCTGTCTCTCTAATAGTGACTGGTAAGGGCCCCCTTTTACATCTGATGTAATTTGATTTAAAACCCTAAACACAAAAGAGTGAGTGGGATTCTCACTACAATGTCTGGCCAGGGCATTCTCTAACCTAGCCTTCCTTATGCTGTATACATGCTCATAGAGCCTTTCTTTCAACTTCCTGTCAGTCTTGCCCACATAAAATGTGGGACAAAGCTGACAGGTAGCAAGGTAAACTACAGACCTCGAAGAGCATGTATATCTTCCCTTTATCCTGTAAGTTTTATTAGCAATTGAAAAACTGGCCCCAGTTGCCAAGTGCCTGCAACAACTGCACGCCTCACACTTGAAAGTCCCATCAGTCAGGTGACACATTCCACTATTCATCTCCATGATACTCTTTAAATTATAACCTTTTCTGTAAGTGACGTAAGGTCTGTTACCCAATTTACTTATTATGTCAGAATCAAAACTGAACAGACCCCAGTTTCTCACCAGGATACACTTTATTAAATCTGCCTCTATACTGTAAGGGGGTAATAAATCTCATCGTAAAACTCAACCCATTATCCTCCACATTATTTTCATCAATGGAAACAAAAGAGAGGGAGCCTGTGTTAGTGTAGTCAGTGCTAGACATCATGGTTTGCCCTGTCAAAATAGGTTTGTAAACTCCCATTCTTCTTTTGTTTTGTACCTCCTCTATTATTTCCAAAATCATTGACTCAGGGTAACCTCTCTTGGTAAACATGTCCTTCAAAACCTCACATTCTTCAAAAAAACTAACATCCTGTGATACCATCTGAGCAGCACGAACCAGTTGTCCCTTGACTATAGATTTCTTCTGATGTTGGGGGTGGGCACTAGAGTAGTGGAGCATTGTGTTAGAATATGTTTCTTTATGGTAGATGCTAGCCACAAAACACTTATTTACAAAATCCTTCTTCAAATAAACATCTAGGTAGGCTATGCTGTCCTCCGCAAAAGTGTGGGTAAACTTCAAAAAAGCAGTACTGTTATTAATCTTTTCTACAAATTTATCTACCTCCACTCTGTCCCCATCAAACAAAACAAAAACATTGTCAAGGTATCTTGTGTAATACTTGACCCTAGTCCTAATCTCAAGTGTGTTCAACACATGCTGATGTTCCCATTGTGCCATAACCAAGTTGGCAAAACTGGCTCCACATGGGGAGCCCATAGCCACCCCTACTTTTTGGATGTAGATATCATTGTCAAACATCACAAAATTGTTGGTTAAAATGACGTCCAACAATTCCTGTACCAAACGCACTTCATTACTCTCTGCTCCATGGGCTAGCATCCGCTCCACCACCCAATCAATACCCAAATTGTGGGATATTGAAAAGTGTAAATCAGTAACATCTATAGTCAACAAACCAATGTTGTCCTGATAAGGACATTGTCCGATAGCTGCTAAAAAGGACCACGAATCCTTACAAATCAGGGTCTCCACCTTGACATATTTTTTCAAAATACTGTCAACAAGTTTAGCACTGGCATATCTGATGGAAAACCTAGCATTAGCTAAGACTCTCATTGGGGGACTATTGTGTAGTTTAGGAATGTGATTAGTGGTAAAACATACGAGGCATCTAGTGTCAGTGAACTGAATACTGCGTATAAACGCATTAATGGCTTTTTGGGAGACCTCTTTTTGGAAACAGTTATAGATGCAGATGCAGAAATGTTCAATTACTTATTGGTGGTTTCACCGAGAATTTCCACCTTGTTTGGATTGCCAAAACTACACAAAAGTACCACGGACTCTCCAATGAGAGTCTTAGCTAATGCTAGGTTTTCCATAACATACGCTAGTGCTAAACTTGTTGACAGAAAAGCTAGAGATAGCATATATATATATATATATATATATATATATATATATATATATATATATATATATATATACACACACACACACACACACACACACACACACACACACACACACACACACAAACACACAGGTTAGAAGGGCAGTGCTAGTATGGGTAGGATGGAAGCCATGCTGCATAAGGGATAGGCATTCTTCTTGTAGGAGATAGTCCAGCAATTGTTTTTGAATAAATTTTTCAAGTATTTTGGTGAGGGGATATAAGATTGCTATAGGTCTAAAGTTATTAATGTCTGTTGAATTTTCTCCTTTGTACAGAGGGTTAATGTGTGACTTTTTCCATTGAGAGGGAACAAGAGATTTCCGGATTGAGCTATTTAAAAGGATTGAGAGAGGATAGGTAATGCTATTGGCTGCTATTTTTAAGTACTTGCTTGGAAGGTCATCAGCTGAAGAAGAGCATAGTTTAAGTTTGTTTAAAAGTAGTTTTATATAGAATGCGGGCACAACTGAGATCAATCAGTTTATAGCCAGAACAAAGCAATTAACAGAGAGATGCAAGTAAAACAGGCTGTCTGTCACTTCCTGAGATTAAATAACTGGCATATGCAGTATAGTTTACTGGTCAAACAAAAGGGGACAGTGACCAACTTAGTTAGAGGTCCTTAGAGTACACAGGCTATTACACAGAGACTTTCAATCACAGAGCAGGCATGTATTTAACTGATAAAGGTAATACACAGCAAGGTTCCTCATGATAAATATGCATACATTAAACAATGACAAAATTCTCAGTAACCTTGTAGGTGTAGGGCCTTGTGGCAGAGCTTCTGCAATATCAAAGTCAGATGCAGTGACTGCAGGCTATTAAACACTGACAAAAGTCTTGTAAATGTGTAGGTGCTGGGTCTTGTGAAAGAATTCCTGCAGTATCGAGGTCAGATGTAGTGACCGCAGGCTATTAAATACTGATGATATTGTCTGTAAACTTGGTGCAGGGCCTTGTAGCAGAACTCCTGCAATATCAAGGTCAGATGTAGTAACTGCAGGCTCTGCTCTATGAAGGAAAATGGTCAGCTTATTATGCAAGTTGCAATGCAGTGTTCATTGTACTCCATATGGAGTGTTCCCTGATATTCTGAATGAGCCCTCTCCTTTGGGTCGGTACTCAATTGATGTTTGTGCAGATGATGATACCCATTTTGCTGTACTGACATCAGAACATGCTGTAAATATTACTGATTAGGAAGGATTGGAAATAGACCCGCAACAGCTCTGGACTACTCATGAAAATGAGGTAGGACTCATAAAAGCTGCTGAACCTATAAAATATATTTAAAACCTTGTAAGTGCCTACCTGTGGTAATCCAATATCCTTTGTCAATTGAGGCAGAAAAAGGAATTGAACCTGTCATTTCTGCATTACTCCAGCAAGGAATAATTGTCTTGACTTAAAGTCCATGCAATAAGCCTATATTACCAGTAAAAAAAAAAAAGAAAAACATTTATAGATTTGTACAAGACTTACAAGCCATTAATGCAGTAGTAATACCAACTTTCCTGTAGTCCCTACCTACTACAATATTATGTTCTAGCCCATCAACCTCTACTACTTTCTCAGTGATAGATTTTTCTTCTGCTTTCTTCTCAATTCCTATACACCCAGACAGAAGTCAGCATATGTTTGTATTCACAAATAGAGGGCAGCAATATATATGAACAAGATTGCCACAAGGATATGTGGAATCACCTACTCTTTTTAAAAAAATAAAAAATCAGTTGGACAAAATCGAGTTCCTGTGTGGATCCAGTCTAATACAATACATAGATGACTTGCTTACAACTTCAAATTCTCATTACAATTGCAAACAAGATGCTATTTTTCTCTAAACCAAACTTGCAGAATTAGGATTCAAGGTTGATAAAGGAAAGTTGCAATTATGGAAACCACAGGTTCAGTATTTAGGACACTTTATTTCAGAAGTCTCTAGGCAAATGTTACCCTCACACATTACTACAATACAAACTGCACCTCACTCTATGACATTAAAACAGCTGCAGGCATTTTTGGGACTGACAGGTTACTGCCAACAATGGATTTTTTTTTTTTTTTAAAACAAGTTTATTGATTTTTAACATACAAATAAATATCATAACAATTTTATACAAGTAATTAAAATGGAAATGGTTATAACATTCAATAAAATAACCAAAGTATTTACAAAGACATCCACTACAATCAAATCAATTAATTAAACTAAAATACCATGCTATTGAAGTTAAGATTTTTTTAACAAATTTTGTAGAGTATCCCATATAATATAGTAAGATGTTTTTCTAGTAGTTCTTGATTTTACTGTCATCAATTCCATATGGCACACTACAGTCATAACATTTTTAAATTCATTAAACGAAGGAGGTGTATCTGAAATCCAATTTCTGGTTATTATTTTTCTAGCCACTGCTAGAATAGACCATAACAAGGGAAGCTTAACCTTTTTAACACTTTGAGGTACAGGAGTGTTGAATAATATAAGATATTTAGAAATAATGAAATTATCTGTAAAAAGAGCCTGCAAAAAATCATTGATTGACTTCCAATATTCTTTCAATTTTATACAGTAATAAAACATATGTGCCCAATCAGCATTAATTTCTACATTACATCTTTTACATAGATCGTCTTTATTATTTATTTTATTCATCATCAAAGATGTATAAAAGGATCTATGTAAAAATTTCCAAGTAAAAAGTCTCCAGATAATGGAAGAAATAGTTTTATAGGCAGATTCCAATATATATTATTTATCTTGTTGATTTGGTAATTCACCATTAATTGAAGTGAAATAGTTCCAATAGGTATCTAAATTGTAATAAGTTTCTTCTCTAATAATTTTATGTATGTATGAAAGCTTACCTTTATCAGAAACTTTATGTTGTAAATTTAATATCAAGTAATCAATCAGTGTTGGAATAGATTCTTTAACTGTTATAGACATTAAATCAATTTTATTAATGAGATGTTGTCTAAAGGTCTGAACTTCTAACCAACAAGTTTCTCTCAGATCAAATTCTTGTTTTAAGAAATCTAAATTTTTAACTTTATTATCAGATAGCAACTGATACCAGTACTTTAGATCATTTTCTGTGACTAAATGAGTTCTGTCAGAAGAGGATGACAAAAGCATACCTCGTGTATACATTATAGGAAATATAATAAAATTCCATTCCTTATACTTAGGATGCATGAATATAAAATTACGATAACTAATAATAATGTTTAATGGATAACTAACTATATATTTTGATGTAATAGGTGATGTACAAAATTCTTTTAGTAACCATAGCATGGAGTTATTTACAATCATATTTTTATGTGTTAAAGAAATTTTCATGAAGTGAATACTAATTAGTTCCCAGTAATCTTTCCATTTTGCAACATATGACTGATCTATTAACAAAGTAATAACTTTTATAATAGAAGAGATAGTATATAAGTTAAAGTCTGGAAAAGAAATGCCCCCTTGAGACCAGCTATTAGTATGTTTCTTTAATGCAATCCTAGGTCTATTAGGTGCCCATAGGAAATTTAACATTGATGTATTCAATTTCTTGATAATTATTTTTGTAGGTGGGAGTATTATCGATTGTATTAAGTATAATATCTTGGGGAATATTATCATTTTAATAATTGTAAGTCTCTCTTCCATAGTAAAAAACATATTATTCCAGGTATTGAAGATTTTGTATATTAAGAAGACAGGTATTATAATTATTATGTATAATAGATTTGATATCTTTAGTTAATATTATACCTAGATAAGTTATCTGACCTGAATTGGGAATATATTTACTAAAATCACTAATGAGAACATTTTTTCATGTATATATAGGTAGTATTTTAGTTTTTTCTTCATTGAATATTAAACCAGAAATATTTTTAAAATTCATCATTTTATCAAATAGAGACTGCATAGAAGAATTAGATCCTGCTGATGTAATTAAAACATCATCTGCAAAAAGTTGAATTTTAGATGTTGTATTTTCATCTATTTCAAATCCCTCTATATCAGTACTGTTTCTGATCAGATTAGCCCAAGGCTCCATTATTAAAGTAAATAATAATGAAGAGAGTGGACACCCTTGTTTTGTACCTTTTAAAATGGGTATTTTTTGTGAGACATATGTTCCTATCTTAATGTAAGCCAATGCTCCTTTATATAAATGTTCAATCAGATTTACAAATGTATCTGAAAAGTTTGTGCACTTCAGTAAGGTAAACAAGTAGTCCCAACTTACTGAATCAAATGCTGAACTTATGTCGAGACTAATAAGTGTTAAATCTTTCTTTCTCCTATTTGCAAAATCAATTAATGTTAGAGTTCTCCTTATATTATCAAAAGTGTTTCTATTTACAATGAAGCCTGTCTGATCTATATCTATAATGCCTGGGATGATTGTCTTCAATCTATCAGCAAAAATACTCATAAACATTTTATAATCAACATTAAGTAATGAAATGGGTCGATATGAAGTGCATCTAGTTGGATCTTTAATGGGTTTTAAAATTGGCGAAATAAATGTGTATTGCCAAGATGGGGGAGTTATTAGCTCATTTTGGGCCAAAATAAAAACCTTATGTATTAATGAGTATGTACTTTTAGAAAGAATTTTATATATCTCTGGTATAATACCATCATTACCTGGTGCTTTGTTTGATTTAAGCTTATTTATTTGTGTAACAACCTCTGTATATGAAATACTTTTATCCAATAGTTTAGTCTGTTGTTTATTAAGTTTTTTATTCATGTTTGTAGTTATAAATTCCTTTATTTTATCTTTAGGTTCCATGTTAATGTTGTTATGATTAATTTTGTGAAAGTGATTTCTAAATTCATCTAATATTTCTGGTAGACTAGAAACATTCTTCTTTTTCCTTAGAGAGAAAATTTCTTTGATATGATTTTGCTTATTCAACCTTTTTGTTTTATTTTTAAGTCTATGTAAGTATTTGGGACTTATTGAGTAAGACAAAAACTTGTATTTCTCTAAAGTTATTTTAACTTTATGAGTTAAAATTTCTTTGTATTTCTCATTTAGTTTGTTTATTTCTTCAATGACTTTTTTGTCCATAGTATTTTCTTTATTATTATGTTTATAAGAGTCTAGTTTACTTTGAATATCTAATAATTCCTTATCCCAAGATTTCCTTTTATTATTATACCATCTGATACTTTGTCCATATAGATATGATTTTAAAGCATCCCAAACATAAACAATGGAGACTTCAGGAGTATTATTTATTTCTAAAAAATATTGCACTTCTGAAAGTATATAATCTTTATAGTCTTTTAGTTGAGTTAAGTATGCTGGTATCCTTTTGATCTGAACATTGTAAGTACTTTTTATCATGAACTCAAAGACAATTGAATTATGATCTGATATAGGACACAAAATGATTTTAGAGTTAATTAATTCTGTTACCATCTGGTTAGAAATAAAGACTCTATCTATTTTTGAATAAGTTTTATATCTGTTAGAAAAAAGGTGTATGGTAATGATTTTGAGTCTATCTGATTATTAATATCATTTAAATGATAAGAATTAACAAAATCCTTTAAATGTTTTGCATTAGATGTAATTTTCCTTTTCCTATAGTAGTAGTATTTTTTTCATGTAGGATACAATTAAAGTCACCTGCTAAAATAATATCTCCTATAGAGAATGATATGATCTTATTAAGATGGTATTTCACTGTATTAATACCAATTCCTGGTATCCAATATACATTGATTAATGTATATGTCTTTCCATTAATTTGTATTGTAACCATACAAAACATTCCTTTATCATCTTCATAAGACTTAATAGTTTTAGGAATGGGCATACTTTTATTCCATAAAATAGCCACTCCTCTTTTTTCTGAGTGTGCTCTGAACTAACTAATACTGTATATTTATTTGTGGCTAATTTATCAATATCTTTTTTCAGGAGATGTGTTTCTTGAAGGAATACTAAGTTGGCCTTATGTAAATTAATGTATCTCATTAAGTTTGCCCTTTTACATGGATTATTCAGTCCATTAATGTTTAAAGAAATTCCTTTTAGAGAAGTCATTTGGCATTTTTAAAACATATAAAACTTATAATCAGAATAACAATTAACAAAATAAGTAATGTTATACCTCCTCCTTTAGGTGTACTTTTAAATATAGCTGTATTTATTGAAACTCTTATGAGATTTTGTATAAGCTTCAATTTGGTTTGTAGTGACAATGAGCTTACAAAATGTATTGTGGATGTCAGAACTATATACAAATAACAGTAAACAGAAGAAAATAACATAAGGATTAAACCTTGCACCCAGCCTGGAGTTAAAAGCTCCAACTTTGAGTAGCACATACCACTCAAGTTAACCCCCTACCCTAAGCAGCAGTACCTCAGCTGCCACCTTGTCAATTTAATACTAATTATTATTAACTAAAGTTAACATCTTTCAATTAGATTATCTAGTAAGACAAAGCTAAACATTTGATAGATCAGCATCATATAAACAGATAGAAACGTTTAAAAACAATTCATACTGCTATGTACATCTATTTAATATAATACATTTATAATCAAATAGCATTCAAATAAACTTGATATTAGGATCCAAGAAGAGAGAGAGAAATAAAAGAAGTGAGAGGGAGAGAGAGAGAGAGAGAGAGAGAGAGAGAGAGAGAGAGAGAAAATAAAACAAACAAAAAAAAAAGAGGGCATATCTACATATTAATTTATTCAAAGTTTGTAAAAATAAGTTCTGATGTTCATTTAAAGTCAATAACTTAGGCTATTATGGTTCAGACATTACATATATTAGGATGTACCTATTTTCTGTCATAGAAATGCAGTTAACAACTTCTAAAAGATTGTAAATTACTTGCATCAAAGCTTTTTTTTCTCATACTTATTATTGCCAGTAAAATAAAATATTTATGTTCATAAAAATGGTTACAAATCATACTGCATAGCTATGTAAATTCCCAGATATAATTGCATTATTGTGAAGAAAGCCATCTGTATTTTGTATATCTGAACTGCTGCTTTAAAATATGTCACATGACAACTTCTTCTAAGATAAAATCATAATGATATTTATGCTTGTCAGTTAGATAAGTCAAATGAATTGCAGCATTGCATATGTTCAAATCATAAGTATTTACATACATTAATATGTTGCAGTCAAGTAAACTTTTAAAAACATATATATACATGTTTTACTTTCTATGCCTTCTAAAATATCACATTTGCTTACTATGGGATACTGAATCATTTAAAATCATTATAACTTTCATATTTTATAAATTATAACATGAATAAGTAAGTAATTATAAAAAATAACTCACATTTAAATGTTATAGAGTTCATTTTCTGTCGCAGAGTCACAATTGCAGCAGTTCTACTTCCTGATAGAGTGTTCTTCATGAATCTGCAATGTGTCAGTGTGAATTCAGGGGTCAAAGTTCAAATCGACTGCATTCAGCTTCTCTGCGTGAATTCTAAGTGTTGAAGCTTTTAAAACAACTTGAGGACACTATTCACGAGGTAATCCACATCCCAAATTGTCTCCCTTAACATTCTGGCGGGAATTTTGATAAATGCAAGTGACTGACATTCATCTAGCAATATAAATGAAACTAAACAGAGCAAAACCTTCGCGAAGTATTTTACAAGTTATTACAGTCTCTATGACAGTGAAACTAAGCCCACAATTATTAATATATAATACAACTATTTTTTTATGTCCCTATTCAATTTTTTATACAAATATTGTTATATACCTGTATCAGTATTATCAAAAGCATGTAAATGTACTTGTATGAAAGAAAAAAGAGAGAGAGAGAAAAGAAAAAAAGAGAGAGTAGAAAATAAAGAGAGAGTAAGAGAAGAAATAGAAAATAAAAAAGGAAGCTATAAAAAGCATCTACAGTGGAATATTACTAGCTGTTTATATTAATAAAGATAGATATGAAACATATTATTTACTACTATTTAGTTCTAATTATTAGTAGTTAAAGCATGACAGATTATTTGTAAACAAGTATAAGTAATAGAATCATGGAAAAATAATTAGCAACAGTATTTAAACAGCATATATACTTTTTAAAAGGAATTAATAAGTTATTATTCCACTTATCATATTTTCATTACACTTCTCTCCCTGCCCTCCCCCACCCCTTACTGAATGCATAATCTAAAAAGAATGTCATTATTTAAAACAAAAGAGAAAAAAAATGTATCAAATTACTAACCTTGGGTCTCTTTGTCGCAAAGAGAAACAGGTTGATTGATAGCTAGTTATTAGTTCCTCAGATATTTTGACTATTTATGAAACAAAAACAGTTCTTTGTACACAGAGAATAACTTTGATTAAATCTTTTTCAGAATATTTGTGGCTTTCTGAAAATGCAGTAACTGTATTTAAAAAGATTAATAGTGAAGAAAAAAGAGAGAAAAAAAAGAAAAACATAGAACAAGTCATTTGTTTTTTAGTCTTTTTTTCTTCTCTGAAGTCTTCCATGAAGCTTCTGTTGCCAACCTCTTTAATGAAGGACTAGCCCATTCCATTTCCTCTATTTTATCCAAAATCTTATTTTTTCTGATAAACAGCAATGCAGAGTCTAAGTCTTCAAAAATTCTAGGGCCATCAGGAAGAAAGATTTTTAGTTTGGCAGGAAACAGAAGGTAGGTTTTAAACTGTGCTTTCTTAAGCTCTCTTATTAATGGCAGAAAAGCTTTTCTTTTAGTTATTACCAAGGAAGAATAGTCATTGTCAAAACGCACAGTTGCCTCATTAATTTTAACAGGTGCTTTAGCCCAAGCAGATTTAAGTACCATCTCTTTATCAAAGATGATAGAAATCTAACTATAACTGATCTAGGATACTTTTTGTTAGAGTTAGAATTAGATATGGATCTATGGGCTCTTTCGATACCAAAAGAAAATGCTTCTGGCAAGTCTAAGGTTTTAGGGAGCCATGTATTTAAAAAAGAAGTAATATTGTTACCTTCTATATTTTCTGGCAGTCCAAAAATCCTAATGTTATTGCGCCTAGATCTATTTTCCAGGTCATCAAGTTTAGTTTGTAGATGTGTGTTCTGTTTCAGCAAAAACTCAATGTTGATTTCTTCCTCTTGGATTCTATTCTCCATGTCATTTACAGTCTCTTCTATGCCTGTAATCTGAGTCTTTTGTTGTTGCAAGTCTATATGTAACAAATCTATTTGTTTTGTAGTTTTTTCTATGAAGGTATCAATTTTAGTATCCAGTTTATCCATTTTGGCAGTAAGTTGCTGAATTGTAGATATCAGAGACTGAAGTTCTTTCTTGATGCTGGAATCTTGAGAATTTGTCTTACTGGAACTCATTTCAAACAGAGGAGCTGACAGAAAAATTTCCAAGGTGTTTTCTGACAGGAATATTATTAAAATGTTCTTTCTTTTTTAGATATTATTCAAGAAATAGATATTCCAAATGTATTTAGAAAGAAAATTACTTCATAAATTAATTTTTAAAGTAATTATTTCCTGTCAGTGCTGTGAAATTGGTGGAGCTGAAGAAATCTGCTGCTATCCTGTGTTCATCCTTGGCCACGCCCCCCAAACAATGGATTTCTAATTATGCAGTATTAGTAATTATGATTAGAATTATTGAAGAAAACCACAAAAATGCTATACAGAATGTGAAGAGAACTGTTGAAATATAATGGCATATATAATAAAAAATATATAGATGAAAGAACCAAACATAGCAAAAAACAGGCTTGAATATGTTATGAGGTTGAATGCTTTCGTCTTTATTACATTATTTTCTGAGGAAGCTCGCATTTTCAGCGAGTGAAAGCGCTTAACTGTTATTATTAAATCTTTTTTAACTTATTGCTTGGTGCAAATTTTTGCTTTACCAGTTTAGCGTCTCAAGACACGTAGAGGAGTAACGTTCTGTTGTACTGAGATCTTTATTACATAGACTTCATCAGAACCCAGCAACAATACAAGTATCCCCATTTAAATTTTTTAACCTGCCACTTGACTTAAACCAACATTCAATCATTCAACTTGTTACAATGCAAAGCATACAAAGTTTACACATCCCATACATTCAGAACTTAACATTTTATATTAAATATGACATGTTTTAAAACATAACTAATACTAATATTTTAATTAAGACCAGGATAAACATTTGTGTTCAGTAAAATTTGTGATTTCATTTCTAGCCTCTCCAATTGACTTTTCCAGTCACCACCTCTAGGGTTAATAAATACTTTGTCTAATACAAAAATAGATGATTGATTTAAATGTTTGTATAAAGCATTATTATTGCCATTGTTTATACTATATAAATGTTGGTAGATCCTAGTTCTTAGGTTTTGACATCTGACATGTTGCCAGGTATACCACTCCAGAAGAACCATAATTATATATTTTACCATTTCTAGCTACTAAGGACAAGATTTTACTGTTCCCTTGTTTCTTCTCATTAATATAGGGGCATTGCCTACATGCCCCACACTTCCGCATTCCACCACCTTGAGACATGGTGCACATTACACCAGGAATGCTTTCAAACATATTTTTAAAATTCACCCCCTTTATGAATAAAGGTTGTATTATTCATAAAAAGATTATTGCCATTGTTAAATGCTAACAAAATATTCCAATTTGTATGTACAACACTCTTCACACAATCCATATCAATACTTGGTTTAATGAACATTGATTGGTTAAAATTTATATTTAAAACCAACCCTAAACTGTTGGTCATTCCATAACTAATAATGGGCCTATATTTATCCTTCCTCTCACTGAGAATCTGATCTTGTACAGTGTTGAAGAAAGATGCTGGATAACCTCTTTCTTGAAACATACACCTCAGGGTTGAACATTCAGCCTTAAGATGTTCATTATTAGATGTTAATCTTGCAGCCCTAATCAGCTGACCCTTAATCATTTTTTTTCTGATAAAAAGGGTGACAGCTGTTGCAATGCAAGAAACCATTAGTATAGGTAGTATACATCAATATATGTGTATATACCTTTAAGAAGCTACCCAAGGGCTTGCACAAGTGTATAGATACTGAGCACATGCAAGTCTGAGTGACATTTTGCAGTTAGCTGTTGAGATGTAAGCATTTATGTATGTAAGGTCTGTCTGTTAACTAGTTCATTTGTATTTAATGATGCTGCTATCCATCCTGATGGGTTTCTATGTATTAAAGCATCTAAATGAAAACCCCAGCCTTCTTGTCATATGTGTTAGAAATAGCCAAGTGACATGCTGCCAGACGTGGCATGTCTAAAGGGCATGGGGTCAGAACCGGCATATCCAAAGGGCACGAAGTTAGAGGCGGCATGGCTAAAACAACTAAGGGCACATGCTTAGAGCTGGTGGAATATAGACGAGTGGATCATCCCTAAAATGTGCAAACTTAGCAAAACAGTTCAGAAATTAATTTCAGGTATTAAAACTTGCTCAGCACTATTTTTTTTTGCATAATATGAAACTGGGCATACAGAATGTTTTAAATGATATTTGCAGATATGTACAATACTGATAAAAATATTTCAATTACTATGGAAAATGTTTGAAATAAAGTCCAAATTGCATAAAATGAATAAAATAAGGGGAAAACGACCGCATTTTTTACAAAACATGTATTTTTCATATTAAGCAAATATATTTTTCGCAAACCATGTATTTTTCGTATTAAACAAACATAGTTATCAGAAGTGTATAAAGTGTTTGCATGTTTGTGCAGTGTTACAGTAAATCTATTTTGCAAAAGTACAGCTATTACAAGTCTTATTTCACAGAATACAGCCATTACAGAGCATATTTTGCAAAGGGCAGTATTTTGAAGAGTTTATTGTGTATTTGAATGTTGTTACAAGCACACAGCACAGTTTGTTCATATATAATTACAAGGGCCATATTTTCAGTGTGTTTGTGTATACTGTGTGGGCATGGCAGACAGATTTCGAAAACCCAGTGCACTTGTGTTTCACAGTAATATTGCTGAGAACTGGAGAGTGTTTGTGCAAGAGTACAACATTTTCATACAGATTGCATTTTCTGATAAAGATGACTGTACAAAGGCATTTATTCTACTTAATCTAGCTGGGTTAGAAGCCATAGAAAGGGAATGTTCATCTGTATATGCACCTGCTGTCAATACAGCAGAGTGGGAACAGTCACATTGTTGTAACGGTTGAGTCAAGGGTGGACCCAGAGTGCTTAAAATGTAAATGTATTTAT
This sequence comes from Protopterus annectens, assembly GCF_019279795.1. NCBI lineage: Eukaryota > Metazoa > Chordata > Ceratodontiformes > Protopteridae > Protopterus > Protopterus annectens. The sequence goes on from NC_056735.1 coordinate 1,453,519,765, forward strand.
TATTTTACTTTTGCTGACTGGGAAAGTCTGACTGGACACAGGTCCTTTTTCAGCAGAGATCTGGGGAGAAAAGCTCCACATAAGTAAAGACAGCATTGACACATACAGTTAATACAATAGTAGGAGATCACATGAACATGACCAAATCACATATTAAGCAGAACCTAACAGAAGGCAGAGCTTTTGTTTTAACATATCTAAGTAAGTTCAGTAAACAGACAATTTACAAATTATACACGCGCAATAGACATCATGAGATATTCAATAACACACATTTCAGCCAGTGGAAGTATTTACAATATAGATAGTAGTCCATGAGAAAGAAGATGGCAGTCATATTTACATGTTTAGTATTTTAACTATTTTACAATTGTCAGGTATGTGGATACCAATTTCTATGCTAATAGTTTTAAATGCAAGAGGTTTGTTAGTAAAAAGTGACAAAAAACTTAATAGAATTAAGAGGAGAGTTTCCAATATGGTGCTGTAGCAGTGAGATGGGTTTTGCTGATTGGTAGATGCTGGATAAGAATTATTTATCCTAGGTTACTACAAGAACATAGCCATATATTGGACAAATACTCTTTAAGATTTTTTTTAAGTGTGGAAGGTTTGTAATATTTGTTATATCTGCAGGGAGGTTATTCCAGACTTTGCCTATATAGTTTGAGAAGAGGGAGTCTCCTGCAGTGTTGTTGGCTTTGACAGATTTTACTAGGAATTTGTTGCTTGATCGAAGGATGCGGTTATTTGTGTGGGAGAGAAGGAGATTCTGAAGGGAAGGAATTTTATTGGGTTGGTTCAAAATCTTGTGGGCTATAGTGAGCTAGTTATAGAGTAGAAGTTGGGGAAATTCAAGCGGGTCTATATTAGATCACCGACCGCCTAAAGAAGCAAACAGTGATTAATCGACCCTATGTAAGCAAAAGCTTACAATTTCGAACTGTCAGAACAGCGATTTTTTTTTCCCTAGGAAAAAAATTGCTGTTCCAAAACACATGCAACACAAGCACACCAAACATACAGCAATCCACACACATACACCTAAAATCTTACAACTAACCCTACACTAAACTATACACATACCACTAACTATCCACTTACCTTAACCCAAACCCTAACCCTAAGGTCCGTCACTATCACACAGTCACCTCACCCGCTCCTAACCCTAACTCACCTAACCTGCCCTAACCCTCATGTCCACACAATCGCACACATAACTAACCCACGCCCTAACCCTAACTCACCTAACCTGCCTAACCCTCACATCCACACAATCGCACACTTACCTGAACCCAACCCGTAACTTTTCACCACAGCGGTGAAAATACTGAAGCAACAGAAATGGGCAACCAAAGTCTTTCCCTAGGGTTCGATATTAGAACATTCAAAGGTTTTAAACGTCGATGTTCTAATATAGACCCATTCAAGCCACATCAGCTGTTCGAGTGCTGTACAGTGGTGTGACCTAAAAGGTGAGTGTGTGGCGAACCTAGCAATTTTGTTGTAACATGATTCCAATTTAGCAAGGTCAGTTTTCTTTATGTTAATGAGAATAGGTGAGGCATAGAGCAGAGTTGAAATAAGATGTGTTTGTGCAATGGTTGCTTTTGTGGTATTGGCAAGATATTGTTTAATTCTATATAGGGTGCCCAATTTTTTGTGTACTTTCTTGATTGTTTGTGCAATATGGAGATCGAATTTTAGATTAGTATCAATAACTTCTCCAAGTAGTTTTGTCCGGGTTACAGGGAAGATGTATGTGTTATTTAAGGATTTAATATTAAATGGGGGAAGGGGTCTTATTTGCCTAGTGGTTGGAAAATCATGATTTTTGTTTTATTTGGGTTTAGGATGAGTTGGGAGTTGTTTAGCCAGTTCTCAACTTTAGAAAAGGAACCCTGGTAATAAGTTGCAGCTGTTGTAGAGATGATGCTGAACATATCAAAGAAGAATCATCATCGTTCTGGATGACAGAGGCATGAATTGTGGAAGTGCGGAGTTTGTTGGTAAATTGTGAGAAAAGAAAGGGTCCAAGGATGGAGCCCTGCAGGACACCTATGGTAACATGGAGAAGTGGAGAGAGGTTTTGGTGCCATTGCATAGCTTGTTGACAGTTAGATAGGTAGTCATGGAGCCATGCGATTGTGCTATGACTTAAATTTAGATTTGTCAGTACATTGAGTAGTTTGCAATGGGAGACCATATCAAATACTTTTGAGAGATCGAGAAAAATGGCAGATACAAATTTATCTTTATTCCTGTGAAGATTTATAGTATTGGTAAAACATAAGGGCAGCAGTGGTGCTGTGGAAGGGGTAGAACCTGTGTTGAGCCTCAGATAATAATTGTTAGTTAGCAGATAGTCTAGGATTTGTGTATGTACGCATCTCTCTAGTATTTTAGACAGGGGTGAGAGTATGGCTATTGGTCAGTAATTAGATAGTTCTGTAGAGGTACCTCCTTTAGTGGGATTATATGAGAGGTTTTCCAGATAGTAGGGACTATGTGTTCTGAGATGGATCAATTAATAAGTATGGATTTAGAGAAATGTGTAACCCCCCAGACAAATGTTACAATAGAAAGGCACTTATTTTACACAAGGGATCAAAAGCCTGGTGAAACTTTTGCAGCATATATAACTGACCTGAAAAATAAGGCTAAAATGTGCAGATTTCATGATATAAGGGATGTGTTGATAAAAGACAGACTTGTGTGTGATATAAAAGATGATGCCATGAGAAAGATTTTGCTTCATGAGAGTGATTTAACTTTGAAGAAGGCCATTGAGATTTGCAAGCTCACAGAAAAGTACGCAAATATGCTTACAACTGAGAATAGCTCTAGAAGGCACTGTGGTAAAGCTCATGTTGATAGTATGCAGCACGTGGTTAAAAGAAACAAGCCCAAGCACATGGCAGCAACTGTAACCCCTACAGCACTCACTGGTAAACCCCAGAACTTTCTAGTAAATTCCAGAGTTTGGAAAGTCTCAGTGAATCATAAGAGTGAATCAGCAAACTGAAAGCATGGGCCCCAACCTAGTTTCATTGCCAACTGTCATAATTGTGGTGGAAGTCATGAATCTAAAAGGCAGAAATGTTTAGTTTTTGGTCAGCAATGCCAAAAATGCAATAAACTGAATCACTTCAAAAGGTTTTGTAAATCAGAAAGCCCGCATACTTTTATTAAAGGGGAACATTTTACAAAACAAGTCGATCAATAAGAAAGTTATGGAGTAGCGTCACTCTTTATGTTGGTGGTGTGTTAGTGCTTCATGAAATGGTCAATGCAGTAGATTTAAGGGTAAAGAATGAAGTATTTTGTACTGTTAAGATAAATGGCACACCCACAGAGCTCAAAGTTGATACAGGTTCCAAGTGCAATGTTATGTCTGCAGAAACATTTGCTAGAGGGCGTAAAGGTGAAAGGCTTGATTTGGCAAGGTGTGTGAAGTTTATTGCTTATGGAGGTGAATAAATCCAAACCGAAGGCTCAGTAGTGCTTTCATGTTAATTTGCTGGAAGAAGCTCCGACTTGTTATTTTATGTGGTCAACAGGCACGTCCAGTCATTATTAGGGCTCAGAGACAGTTTGAAAATGGGACTGCTTTCATTTAATTCAGTCCACCATGTTAGCTTAAAAGACCACTGCTCTAATTTTGCCCAGTATATTTTTTCTACCTATGTTGATCTTTTCGAAGACAAACTAAGCAAGCTTACAGTTGTGTACTCCATAAAGTTAGACCCAGAGGTCAGTCCAGTTATCAGGCCAGCACATAAAGTTCCAATAGCCATGCAGGACAGAGTCAAAGCCGAGTTAGATAAAATAGTGTGACAAGGTGTGATTTGTCCAGTTGAAACTCCAACTGAATGAGTATCTTCAATGGTGGTAGCTCATAAGAAAAGCTCAGATGACATCAGGATATGTATTGACCCATGAGATTTGAACAAAGCACTAAAAAGACCTCATCATCCAATGCACACAGCTGAAGTTTCAGACAATGCCAAATTCCACTATTTTTTTCTGTCTTAGATGCAAAGAGTTCATTTTGGCAAATTCAGCTTGATAAGAAATCCTCATTGCTCACTACTTTCAGTACTCCGTTTGGCAGGTACAGATTTTTGAGAATGTAATTTGGGATAAATTCTGCAAGTGAAGTCTTTCAATGTGCAATAGAGCTAATTTTTTCTAGGTACCCTTGTGCTATTATAGTAGATGACATACAAGTAGGAGGTCACGAAGCAGAACATGACAGACACCTCAGAAAAGTTCTAGAAAGGGCACATCAAGTGAATCTACACACAGAAATGCAAGTTCAGGATACAAGTCCCTTATGTTGGTTATTTATTTACGAGCACAGGTCTATGACCAGACCCTTCTAAGCAAACAGCCATTCTCAAGATGCCAGCTCCAGACAATGTTCAAGCCCTGCAATGTTTTCTTGGCATGGTCAACAACCTAGACAAGTTCATTCCAGACTTGCGCCATCTTTCAGTACCACTTAGGGAGCTGACACAAAAAGATGTATCCTGGTCTTGGTTAGGCAACACCAAAGAGCATTTGATGTCGTGAAACAGAGACTCACTAGTCCACCAACTTTCAGATACTATGATGTTAACAAACCAGTTACACTTTCCTGTGATGCTTTGAAATTTGGTCTTTCTGCAGTCATTCTACAGGAGGATCAACCTGTTGCCTATGCATCAAGTACTCTTACCTAAACTGAGATTCAGTATGCCCAGATAAAGCACTTTTGGCAGTTGTGTTTGCATGTTCAAAGTTCCATGATTATGTTTATGGTAGACCTATCCAGATCGAAACAGACCACCAATCTCTAGTCACTATTTTGAGAAAGTCAATGCATTCAGCTCAAGCCAGACTGCAATATATGATGCTGAGATTGCAAAAGTATAATTTCAGTTTTGTCTACAGGAAAGGCAAACTTCTTCATCTTGCTGATACCTTATTCAGATCACCCAGAAAGACCACAGAACAGCACAAGAATGAGAACCTTGATTTTGAAGTCATGAAAGTGAGAAATTTTTCTTCCACACATCTTGATGAGCTGAGAGACCACACATCCACAGATCCAGTTTTACAGAGGCTCTACCACTTTATCAATCAAGGATGGCTGTCAAAGCAATCTAGTTTACCTCAGGAAGTGCAACCTTATTTTCCATACAGAGATGAGATTTTGTCTGACAAAGGTATCATGAAAGGTCCAAAAGTAATTGTTCCAAAGTCCTTGCAACCAGAGTACGTTATTAGCTTGCATCATAGTCACCCAGGAACTGAATCTACTAAAAGAAGGTTGAGAGGGCTAGTATTTTGGCCTTCGATGTTACAAGACATTGAGAGAGCACTTTTATCTTATTCAGTGTGTAACGGCACAAAGCCACATCAGCAGAAGGAACTACTTCACCTTAACCAGATTCCGAAGCTACCTTGGTCAACAGTAGCCACAGACATTTTTGTTTGGAGTGGTCAACATTATTTGCTGGTAGTAGACTCTTACTCCAACTGGTCTGAGATTGATCTGCTTCCTAACCTAGCATCCAGTATAGTCATTACTAAGATGACGTGTCATTTTATTGTTCATGGTAGTCCGCACAAAGTTATTTCTCACAATGGCATGCAGTTTATAAGCCAACAGTTCAAAATATTTGCTGAAGGATGGGACTTTAGTCATGTCACAAGTAGTCCAGAGTACCTACAGTCCAGTGGTTTGGCAGAATCTGCAGTTCAAAGTGCAAAGCTACTACTAGAGAAGTCAAAATGAGACAATAGTGATGTTTTCCTGAATCTCTTGAATCTCAGAAATGTTCCTCTTGGTTCACCTGCTGAGAGACTTATGTCAAGACAAACCAGAACCACATTACCAATCAGTATTCAATTGTTGGTTCCATGTGTCAAGAACAACAGGTTAGTGAAAGCCAGACTGTTGAAGAAGCGCCTAACCCAGAAGTCCTACTATGATAAGACCAGCAAACTGCTCAATCCATTACAAGAAGGAGAAGTGATAGGGATGCAGACATTCAAAGGTTATAATCAGATTGGTGTCATGAAGAATACTGGTCCAGAGCCGAGAATGTACATTGTGGAATCAGAGGGAGAAATCTTTAGGCAGAATCGGAAGCATTTGAGACCAGTGCCTGAGCCTATACCACAGCACATAGCCTATGAGACTCTATCTCAGAGTGAGTTGTCTGGTGTTCCAATTCCAGAGGAAGTTCCAGAGGGCATTCCCATTCCTGCTACGAGTCCAGAAGTTCCTGATATGAGTTGTGCACCGCAGACTGTCTCTGTTGCTAAATTTGGTCCCAACTGTTATGTTACAAGGTATGGTCGTATTTCTAAATCCTGTAGCAGATATGTAGCAACTAGGACATGACCACTGTGTTTTTTTTCTAATGTATATAGTAATGCATGTCTGACTCTAATATTGTTTTTTCAAAGGGTAATCTTTTTAAGAGGGAAGATGTAGATCAATATGTGTGTATATAACTTTAAGAAGCTATCCAAAGGTTTGCACAAGTATATAAGTACTGAGAATGCGTTAGAAGTTGAGATGTAAGTATGTATGTATGTAAGGTCTGTCTGTTAAAAAGTACGTTCATATTTAATGATGCTGCTATCAGTCCTGATGTGCTTCTGTGTATTAAAGCATCTAAATGAAAACCCCAGTTTTCTTGTCATATGTGTTATAGATGAACAAGCAACAGGTAGGTTTATGATATAGACAAGAACCAGAACTTAAATTATCTTCATAAATAAGGACTTCTAAGAAATTAATCCTATCAAGAGAACAGCTATTTATTTATTTAATATTTGTTGACTAGGATAGTCTGACTGAGCTAGTGCCCTTTTTCAGCAGAGGCCTGGGGAGAAAAGCTCCACAGTCATATACAGTAGTTTAAGACATTAACAAATATAGAGAGTACATAACTCATTAATAAGAAAAAAAACACATAATAAGGTTACACAGAGCACAATCATAAAGTTTCCCTTATAAAAAAACACATTCAAAAACTGAGAAAACTAATAATCTCATGCATATCAAAACTAGCCCTAAGTGGAGACATCCACCCCAACCCTGGCCCTACCATCTCCAACCCCAATCCTCATAATCAGACTAGAAACCACAACTTCTCCCATATTACAGCCAATAGAATGCTAAGTGACTTCCTTCTACTAAGCCTAAATATTAGAAGTATATCCAACAAAGTCCATGAACTCCATGCCACCATAGACTTGTACTCCCCAGATATAGTCATCCTGACAGAAACCTGGCTAAAACCTTACATTACCAGTGAGCAAATACTCCCTACAGGTTACGGCATACTAAGAGTAGACCGGCTAAACAAAAAAGGAGGTGGTGTAGCTATAATATTTAAACAGCATCTAAACATCCAGATCTTAAAATCATCAGCTCCACAAATAGGCAATGAAGAAATAATATATAACAACCTCAAAATTAACCAAAACAAAACCATCAACATAATTGGATGCTACTTCCCACCCGGCCAAAACATCCCTCCACTAGAAAACCTCCTCAGCTGGTCTACCCACTATCTCCCCCAAGAAACTATCATCTTAGGTGATTTCAATATTGACTGGCAATCCTGTTCTGGCAACAATCCAACCCATCATGTACAACTTCATGGCTTCACCCAACTAGTCCAGTCACCAACCAGGATAAATAAAAACTCCAGCAAGCACACTACCCTGGATTGGATACTAGTCAGTAAGAGCCCCCAGTCATATATAACAGGCTGCTTATCAGATAGCCTCAGTGATCACTCCCCAACATTCCTACTCAAAAATACCTATACCAAGCTAAACCTGTCATCTACAGTCAAATACGTAAAAACTAAACTTTAACCCAGTCACATTCATCTCATCCATCAAAGAATGTAACTGGCATCCTCTAAAGTACCTCAGTCTAGATGACGCAGTTGAATTTTTTAATACTACCTTCCTGAACATCCTTAATTACCATGCCCCCATAAGATTTTCCAGAACCAAAACACAACCCTCCCCATGGCTACAGAAAACCACTAAGTCAGAAATGAAAAACAGGGATAAAGCCTGGCAGCACTGGCGCAAAACCAAAACCCCCTCAGCAAGACAGAAATTCCTAGAACTACGCAATAGAGTCAAAAAGCTAATAAAACAGGACAAATTCCAATACTACCAGTCTGCCCTAGACTCCTCACAACACAGCCCCAAACAATTCTGGTCCTCCATAAACTCCATCCTCCACCCAGGTAAAGTCAGTACCCCTCCTCCTAACATCCCTCACTCCTCAGAAACTATTGCTACCTCATTCAACACACACTTCACCCAAACCATACTATCACTAGCTAAACAACACAACCCCCTCCCCTCCAACCCACACCTTCAACTAGTAATCTCCCCACTGCCTTCTCTTTTTCTCTTGTACCTACCTCCAACATAAAAAAACTCTTAACTAAACTTAAACCCACCAAATTAGCATCAGACAACCTCCAAAGTGAATACCTGCAAATCGCAGCTGATGCTCTGGCCTACCCAGTATCCATCTTGATTAACCGATCTCTGTCAGAAAGTTACGTTCCCACACTGTGGAAAGTATCACATATAATTCCCCTCCACAAAGGCGGACCCTCCGCAGAACTAACCAATTAGTGCCCCATAGCTATTCTCTCTCCACTCTCCAAAATACTAGAGAGATGCATACACTCTCAGGTCTCAGACTACCTCCTTACTAACAACCTCCTTTCCAGTACTCAGCATGGTTTCCGACCAAACCATAGCACCACCACTGCCTTACTCTCCATTACTAATACTATCCTTCAGCATAAAAACAAGGGCTATCTCTCCTCTGCTACTTTCCTAGACCTATCTAAAGCATTTGACATGGTCCCACACAAACAACTTATCTCTGTCCTCAATAACCTATCCTTCTCACAATCAGTCACCAACTGGTTTCAGGGTTACCTGTCTGACCACCAACAATCCGTTGTATGGAAGAATGACATATCTCCCCAACTACCTGTCTCCATAGGGGTTCCCCAAGGATCCATCCTTGGACCCCTACTCTTCTATGTTTACACCAATAATCTAGCCTCTGCCACCAAATATGGCACACTCATACAATACGCAGATGACTCAACCATCATCTGCTCAGACCAGTCCCTACCAAAACTGCAAAAAGTCACACAGGAAGCTTTTTCCACTGTTGAAACATGGTTATCCGATGCCCAATTAATACTCAACCCAAACAAAACTAAACTACTCATCTTCCAACCCACCAAACATACTCAAAACAACTCTCACTTTCACATCACAGCAAAAGACAACACCACTATATACCCAACTGAACACACCAAATTGCTAGGAGTGGAAATAGACAATAAACTAAAATTTGACATTCACATATCCATGACCATAAAAAAAGTCCACAAAAAACTAGGAGTGTTATACAGAAATAAGCAATTTCTCACCAAAGCAGCAAAGATTTCAATAGCAAATTCCCACCTTATCTCCACCCTACTTTATGCCTCTCCAATATATACCAACCTAAGGCAATGCAATCTAAACAAGCTAGAGACCTGCCACAACAAAATCGCCAAATTTGCCACAGGGGCATCCTACCATAGTCACCACTGTCTCTCACTTGCTGAACTGGGCTGGCTTGAACTCCCTCACCTCCTTCAGTGGTATCAACTCTCACTCGCCCACAAACTAGTAAACCATCCACTAAATGTCCCATCCCTCCAGAATCTACTCCAACCCTATCGCACCACCAGACCACTAAGATCCAGCAACAAAAATAACTTGCAGATCACTAAAGCCAATAACTCTGCTGGTGAAGCACTATTCTCTTGCACCATAGCCAAATTATGGAACTCACTCCCACCCACAATTACCTCCATACCATCATGCACCCACTTCAAAACTTTACTAAAAGTGCACCTAAAAACATGCTGGCTATGCCCTTGCAACTCCCACTCTAATATCATCCACCCCATCCAACCACTACCTTTCTTTCCACTCCACTAACTACCTTGATTATAGCAAGTTCAGATGCTCATAAGCCTAGTACTTATTATATGGCAAGAACTTCTCATTGTAACATTTGTTAATGTCTGTTATGTACTTCACAGATAAAGATTCTAGTTGTCTACTGATGTACTATGTTCTTCATCTGTAAATACGTTGTAGGTAATTGCTATGTTAAATTGTTAATCGCTATGTAATCCAATGTAACTACTGTCTATTTTACTGTGGAGCTTTTCTCCCCGGGCCTCCGCTGAAAATGGACCTACGTCCAGTCGGACACTCCCGGTCAACAAATTTAAATAAATAAATAACATCACAAGGTTAGACAGATGATCAATTTCTACAATTAAATAAGCAGATTGTGTCAAAGTTTGTTAAAAATTATTTACAGGATACATTCATATGTGCAACAGGAAAACAGTTCATTTAGAAGAAATTTTGTATGTAGATGTGGTGTCCTGAGTATAATAAAATTACTTTGTCACCTGGTTCAGTAGTAGCATTTTAGATACCATAAAAATAGCAAGTTAAGTAGCAAATTTGCTTGTTCTGGCAGTGTCCCAAGCATAATAAAACATTTGGTCATCAGATTCTGTAGAAGTATTTGAATACCCTGTAGGGATTCTTAGAGGATATAGATGTTGTAGTCAGTGGTGATATTAAGCTTGAAGGGAGGTTTAAAGAAGTAGTTTAAAGCAGATGGTGTGAGAAAAAAAAATATTATACTTTTGACATTATTAACTTTGATTGAAATACTTTTGATCAGTCTGTTTTACCTCTGTAATCTTCATGCAATCTAGCTGTGTATATTAATCTTAGTTTGTTTACCTCTGTAATCTTCATGCAATCTATGTTTGTATATTAACCTTTGTGTAATCTGTATGAGGTGCTTTTCTCCCCAGGACTCCATTGAAAACGGGTTCTTCAGGCCCAGTTGACTATTCTGGTTAAACAACTGCAAATAAATAAATAAATAAATAAATAGTGAGGGTAATGAAGTTTAGAGAGAAAGGATATGAGAGGTAAGGGAGGAGAAGTGAGGGTTTTTAAGGTGCTGAAGTTGTGAAAGGAGTGTTATCAGAGTCAAGGATGGAAGATAGGCTGGATGGAGATACTGTTAAGAGGTTCAAGGAGGATATTTACAGCAGCAAGTCCAGGAGTTCATTAGGAATTCTTTGACAGCATTTTTGAAATTCTTGAGGATGGCTTATATTTCTAATATATAGTGGAGGTTTGTTGAAGGAGAGGGAGAGAGAGTAACTAAAGATTTTTCCCAATGGATCTTTTTGGCCTGTAAATTTCTATTAGATTTTGGTCAGAACGTTTGATGGTCCTGGGAGGAGTATAGAGGGAGACAAGTGAGGGGATATTAGGGTAGAAGAAAGGCTTGTAGAGGATGGAATGAATGATCAATAGTTGAGAGAGAAGCAGTTGGTGTGAGAATTCTAACCAATTTAAGGTCTTAAGAGAAAGACAGTAGTCAGATTACAGGTTTTGTTGGAAGCAAATCTGGCAACTTTATTGTAGGTGGATTCAAGTTTAGCTAAAAGTGAGGACTGGAGATTAGTGAGGATTTGTGAGCTGTAGAAGAGACTAGGTAAAAGTAGGCATGGGTAAGAGAGAGTTGAGACTGTTTTGTTAGGATTTTTTTATTTCTATAAAGGGAGCCTAGTTTTTGGTGGGTTTACTTTATGCAATGCAATGTAAGTTGATCATCTATGATGGCTCCTAGAAGCTTAGCATGCGTTTCAACTATGATAGTTGTATTGTAAGGGATGTAATAGAGAAAGAGGATTTAAGGTGTGTGAGGGATTTGGGGAGAAATTTATTTATTTATTTATTTACATTTGTTTACCGGACGTAGATCCATTTTCAGTGGAGGCCAGGGGAGAAAAGCTCCACAGTTAAAATAAACAGACAATAGTTACATTGGATTACATAGCGATTAACAATTTAACATAGCAATTACTAACAACATATTTACAGATGAAGAACATAGTACATCAGTAAACAACTAGAATCTTTATCTGTGAAGTACATAACAGACATTAACAAATGTTACAAGGAGAAGTTCCTGCTGTATAATAAGTACTAGGCTTATGAGCATCTGAGCTTGCTATAATCAAGGTAGTTAGTGGAGTGGAAAGAAAGGTAGTGGTTGGATGGGGTGGGTGATATTAGAGTGGGAGTTGCAAGGGCATAGCCAGCATGTTTTTAGGTGCGCTTTTAGTAAAGTTTTGAAGTGAGTGCATGATGGTACGGAGGTAATTGTGGGTGGAAGGGAGTTCCATAATTTGGCTATGGTGCAAGAGAATAGTGCTTCACCAGAAGAGTTATTGGCTTTAGTGATCTGCAAGTGATTTTTGTTGCTGGATCTTAGTGGTCTGGTGGTCCGATAGGGTTGGAGTAGATTCTGGAGGGATGGGACATTTAGTGGATGGTTTACTAGTCTGTGGGCGAGTGAGAGTTGATACCACTGAAGGAGGTAAGGGAGTTCAAGCCAGCACAGTTCAGCAAGTGAGAAACAGTGGTGACTATGGTAGGATGCCCCTGTGGCGAATTTGGCGATTTTGTTGTAGCAGGTCTCTAGCTTGTTTAGATCGCATTGCCTTAGGTTGGTATATATTGGAGAGGCATAAAGTAGGGTGGAGATAAGGTGGGAATTTGCTATTGAAATCTTTGCTGCTTTGGTGAGAAATTGCTTATTTCTGTATAACGCTCCTAGTTTTTGTGGACTTTTTTTATGGTCATGGATATGTGAATGTCAAATTTTAGTTTATTGTCTATTTCCACTCCTAGCAATTTGGTGTGTTCAGTTGGGTATATAGTGGTGTTGTCTTTTGCTGTGATGTTAAAGTGAGAGTTGTTTTGAGTATGTTTGGTGGGTTGGAAGATGAGTAGTTTAGTTTTGTTTGGGTTGAGTATTAATTGGGCATCGGATAACCAAGTTTCAACAGAGGAAAAGACTTCCTGTGTGACTCTTTGCAGTTTGGGTAGGGACTGGGCTGAGCAGATGATGGTTGAGTCATCTACGTGTTGTATGAGTGTGCCATGTTTGGTCACAGAGAAATATCAGAAGTTTAGTCTTTTTTGGATTAAGCATTAGCTGGTTATTAGAGAACCAGTTTTCAATAGATCTGAAGGATTTTTGGGTGAGAGTGTTCAGATCAGAAAGGTTATCAGAGATGGCAATGACTATGAAGTCATAAGCATATTGTATGAGAGATGATTGAGGACTGGGTGTGTATAGGCAATTTGGCAAGATGTTGAATGATAAGGGACCAAGTCTTGATCCTTGAGGGACTTCCATCTTGATGGGGAGAGCAGGGAATAGTGAGGAAAGCCATTTAACAAATTACTGTCAGTGAGGTAGATAGTAAACCAGGAGATAGTTGAACTTGAGAGATTAAGATCAGACAGTTTAGCAAGGAGCAAGGGATGAAAGACAGGGTCAAAAGCTTTGGAGAGGTCTAAAAAGAGATGGAAGACAAGTTTATTGTTGTCTCTGTCTAGTGAGATAGTGTTGGTATAAGAAAGGAGGGTTGTTGGTGAACTATGGTTGGGATGGAAGCCATGTTGTGTGGAGGTTAGCAGGTTTTCTTGGATAAGATATTCCAGGATTTGTTTATGTACACATTTCTCCAGTATTTTAGAGAGAAGGGACAGAATTGCTATTGGCCTATAGTTAGATGGTGGAGTTATCTCCTTTGTGAATGGGTAGAATGTAAAATTATTTCCATACAGAAGGTACTGTGGATTCACTTAAAGAGCAGTTAATAAGGATCGAACTAGGATAGGCTAATGAGTTAGCAACTGTCTCAAGGAAGAGTGGAGGTAAGTTATCAGCTGAAGAGAAGCATGGTTTAAGTCTAAGAATTAGGTATTTTATATAACGTGTGGGTATAGGTTTTAGAGAGAATGTGTTGCTTTGTTTAGAGGGCGTTGGGAGTCAGGGGAGTTAATGGAATTTGAGGTTTGCATCAGTTTGCTAATAGTATCAATGAAGTAGGAGTTAACTATAGATGCAGTTTCTTTGAGACTATTGTTTGGACAGGGATTTGGAGATGAGGGGTTGCCTAGGTGTAGTATTTTATTGATGGAGTTCTAGAACTTTTTTAGATTACTATTATGTAAAGTTTGGAGTTTGTTGTAAAAGTTATTTGTCTTTAATAATGTGTTTTTTGGGTGATAAGGGTACTGGGTTTTAAGGACTGACAAATGTCATATCTAGTCAGACTGTGTTTTTCACTGAGGCAAAAGATGCTTTTAGACTGCTTGTGCTGAGCTGGAATCTTATGTGCATTTTTTGCATATTTAATAGCATGCTCCATGTTACTGTAAGTGAAACAAAATTCAGCAACAGAGTACGATAGCAAAAGTCACAGCCCTTGCAACTGTGTGAAATTCAGTTAAAAAAATAGCACTAAAGAGCAAGAAAATGTTACAGCTAAAGGTAAGAATGGCTAAATGCTAAAAAGCATTACAAAGAGAGTGACAAGACAATGCCTAAATGTCTAGGGAAGGGGCACATAGGAAACAGTGAAAACCATAAACTAGATAAAAATATAAATGTTTGACCTGGTATCAGCATCAGAAGACAAAGGGAGCAAAAGCAAATGGGAATAAATCACAACTTGGACTAATGATAAGGAAAAAAACACAAATTGTACTTAGATTGAGGCTATTTCTCTTAAGTCACTGCATTCTATCTCAACAAAAGAGATCTGAAGATGAAGGTCTTCATGTACAGCATTATAAATAAAGTAGCCTGTGCAAGTTTTAGACTCCAAGTTAGCTAACTCTTGATACCATTAGTCCTGCTGTTAATGAGAATGGATTTTTCATACCAGCTCCTTACTTATTTACTGTGGCCAAAAAGGTAGACCTGGACCTGAATATTATTCCCAATTTATATTGTGAAGCTCTATAAAGATGTTGTAGCAAAAGTAACATTCCTAAAGGAAAACCACAGGGGTAGACAGAACTCTGGTAATATGTACCTTAGGTACGGATGACAAGAATTGTCTGTACTTGTTGTAACAAAGTGAAATACAACTGGAATGCTATTGAGCAAGCCATTGTTTTGTAGCTTTCTTACCTTCTCAGTCTTAGACAAAGGGAACAAAAAGTTGGTCATCTTTATAAATTGCTTAAATCCTGCCTACATAGTAGCTTAACTGTATATGGACAGTTCTATAGAGAAGACAGCGTATGAAGTGCAAAAAACTGAGAAATGTACAGAGTGGTTTGGGCTAGACTTGACAGATTCATTCCATAGGCATAAAGAAAGGGTTTGTTCTCAGAAAAACCCTTTCTTTTAGAATGAAAGGTATGAGAGTTTAGCAGAGAGGCTCTGCAGTTTTGAAATTGTTTTGGTAGATGTGATAACCACAAAAAATAAGCCTCCAGATGCTGCAGACTCAAAGAGGAAACATAAGTTTTCTCTAACAATGTAAGCGTCCTAAGGATGATCTGGTTCTCCCCGACTGGAAGGTCTCAGAAGAACATTATATCTAACAAATATCTTATATACTTTGAGGAAACCACAGACATGGAATCCTGTCCTAGTTTGTGTCTTTCGGCTTTTCCTGGTTAGGGGTCGCCACAGCGGAACTCCGGTCCGCTAATGATTGGCAGTTGATTTTTACGTACCGGCTTGCCAGGCTTAACGCACAACCTTCAACGAAGGTACGCCCATTCACACATGTCTCCACGCAGAAGATGCTCTAGCTGAGAATCAAACTGGACAGCGTCTTACTGTGAGGTGACAACACTACCGCAGCACCACCGCAAGCTAAAAATTGTCATCAAGTGAACCCTGACAGACAAATATCTGACATCTAAGTGAAAAAGTTCCATGGGTATTATAAAGCTTGTGGAACTGGTGTCAAAAATTGATATAGGTTGTTTCTTCAAAAATGTTACTTCCATTTACATCTTTTGGGTAGAAAGCCCGTAACATGATAATATAAAAGACATCAACCTATTTCAAAGACCATAAAGTCTAACAGTTAATGCACCTGTCACAGCCAGACTCTCAGCTTAAATACACATAGGTCTGGATGGAACTTCAGTGACAGCTACTTCATCAGCTTTTTGCAAGAAGTGAGAATTTATAAAGAAAAGTTGAAGCAGATAGAGTTACATGAATGGAGACCAAATCATTGTTGGCCAAAAGGCAAAAAACATTACAATTCTGGCATGGCAGAGTTTTACATGCTGAATGAACTTCGTCATCAGAAGAATTGGAGGGGAAATATAGAGAAACCACTGTGGTCATGTACTCTTAAGGCATTATAAATTTTGCCATGGGTGGGGGAATATGACAGAATTTGGCATTAATTTGGGTATATGAAAAGGTCACATACTGGTCACTTTACAAAATTCTTTTGATTACAGATACACATATGTATCATCATACAGCTTCAGAGGGTAGGAACTCAGCTTGTCTTCTTGACAGATGGCTTCTCCTGGAATGTAAATGGCCAAGAAAAAAAATGACCATTTTGGATTGCCAATGCCATGCTCTCATGATCTCTCTGCAAAGAGGGTAGAAATGTATTCCATTATGCTTGTTGATATACTAAACTACTGCTTTACAGTCTGGCTAGATAGACATACGTCCTCAAGGAATAAACTCTTCAAATGAAAACAGAGATGAACATTCTTATTTACAAGCCACTGATGTATAAATATTACTCTTGAAGGGACCATTTCTCTTAAGCCATCTGTGACATTGTGAGGTATTACCAGCTGTATCAGGAGAAGTGAGACAGTGCATGTGTGGCATATGTCAGCATGACTGGCTGAAGTCTTGTAAGTAATCTTATGTCATTTGACTGTCACATTAATTTGTACATATTTTTGTATTAAAATGCATTTGAAAAAGTTGCTTATGACAAAAAAAAAATGCTGCAAGAGGATCTTGACATTTCTGAATGTGAACTGTGCAAGAGTCAGATGACTAGATGTGATGCAATTCTATAACCAGCTGAAGGACAGGACTCTGGCAGCAGCAGTTTGTTTGTTTTTGTTTTTCCTTGGAATCTGATATATAAAAGATCTATGTCAGTTATCACAGTTCATTTTTTCAGTAGACATTAGCTGTATAGTTCAGTGTGTGGAGTATCTCATCTTGCCTTGTGGAAGTGAACATCTCAGCGGTATATCTTGCCTTTCATTATTGAGTGAGTTAACTAGGGACAGTTTCTCTTTAGTTTAGTTGGGAAAAGTACTGTGAGATCAGTTTACTATTATTTCTTTTTCTGCATGTGAGATTATGTCCAGCTGTGTTATTTTATATTTCCTGTGATTGAAAACTCTGACATTTATTGTAACTAAATATTAAGTATTTTCTTGTTTTCTATTTTATTATCTATTATTAAATATTTCTATACCTTTTCATTGTGGCCGGTCTTTTAGTGAATACTTTTAATATCTTGAGAGTACTTGTGCATATTTCAGTGTCACTGTGGCCACTCTGAAAAGCCTTACTGATTCGGTCACACTCTATCATTCATATCAGTATTAATTGAACACAGTATAATTGGTTACCCTTGTAAGAACCTAAGAATATTTGGCTGGTGGCAGCTACCCTGTAATCTGGAGAGAGGGGACACAGCTGGTGCATCTGTGTCAGCCTTTCCCAGGTGTGTGTGTGTGTGTGTGTGTGTGTGTGTGTGTGTGTGTGTGTGTGTGTGTGTGTGTGTATGTGTGTATGTGTGAGACAAAAATCAGATCTTCCAGTATGTGTGCCAGATACTTGGAACTGGGACACATTGCTCCAAAGTAAGTCTTGTTTGGGATCTGGAAAGGCAGAGAGTGCAGTCCCAGTTGACATGTTCCATGTGTGCTCTGGGGGAAATTATGTTGGATGCAGACAGCTGTATTTGATTGCCTTTCACCAGTGTCAGTGGTGAGGACTAAAGCTCCTTGAATACTGGCTCAGGGTAAGGAGGGGCCATCACATATTTGGTGTTAGAGCAGTGGGATAGTAAATGGACTTCAGTAGCCTGTAAGCAGTTATCACTGAAGGTGTGTGTGTACTCTCAACAGCCCCAAGGTAAACATTCAGAGTTTCAGTCTCACAACAGTTTTATTTATTTTTGTTAGTTTAGTTAGGGAAAGCAGGCAAAGATGTCAGCAGAAGACTAAAGCAAGCTGACAAAGAACCAGCTGGCCAAGGTGTATGAAGCCAGAGGACTGGTGCATGCTAACCCGACAAAAGAGGATACGATTTCAGCCTTAATTGCAACTGCAGCACAGCTCAGCAACCAGGGAGATAACCAGTCTGGTGATGGGGATGTTGAGCCTTCGGAAACAGGACAGTTCACCTTTTCTTCAGATGACTTAAAAATCCATCTAGAGTTAAAGAGACTCAAACTGGATGCTGAAGAAAGGGAGAAGCAGGGTCAGTATGAGCTGTGATGTTTGGAGGCTGAGAAGAAGGAGAAGCAGCATCAGCATGAACTGGAGGTCAAACATTTGGAGACAGAAGAGAAACTGACAGTGCAACAGGAAGCCAAATATTTGGAGGCCGAAGAAAGGGTAAAACAGTCTCTGTATGAACTGTGAAATTTGGAGGCTGAAGAAAAGGGTGAAACAGCATCAATATGAACTGGAGGCCAAACGTTTGGAGACCAAAGAGAAATGTTTGGAGGCTGAATAAAAGGAGAAGCAGAGTCAGCATGAAAAGGAGACAAGGTCATGGAGGTAATAGGGAAGGGAGAAACGAAACCCCAGAAGCAATAAAGGTCAGTAAATTTCTTCCAAAATTTAAAGATGATACTGATTTTGATAGTTTTATTCATATATTTCAAAGGGTATGTAAACAGTATGATGTTGACCAAGAGTTCTGGGTACAGTTCCTGCCCCCCTTACTCCACGGTAAAGCTGTAACTGCTGTTTCTAAATTGTCTGATACTATTTACATTCTGAAAAAGTCAAACAATGTTTGATAGACTGTTTTAAGTTAACACCTGAAGCTTACAAAAATGTTTTGTGAGCATAGATGCAAGGCAGATAAAAGTGTGTGTGATTATATTGCTGAGTTAAGCACTTACTCTCATTGGTGGGTGGCTGGGTGTCAGGTCACCCTTTTTGAAAGGTTGCCAGACCTTCTGGTGAGGGAACAAGTCCTTAGCACTTTGCCTGAGGACATAAGAATCTGCTTGGCAGACAGAGAATGTAACTCTGAAGATGAGCTGGGGAGAAAAGGGGATCTCTGCTTAGCAAGCAGGACATCACTACATAAGAAGGGGATACTCAGTGCTACACAGAAATATAAGGGAATCCATGGTGGGCAGCCTAAATCACTCCAACAGAGTTTACCAGTAACAGGGGAAGCTATTACTTCAGGTACACAACCAGGATCAATGGTTAGATGTTTTAAATGTAACCAGAGGGGCCATGTAGCACACAAATGCCCACTGAAGCAAGGTGAGGAAAAAATGGTGAGGAGAACCAGTAAGTGAGAATAACCGCCTGTCAGTGGTAAGTTGTCAGATGACAACAGAGGTACCAAACTATCGCTGGAGTTTGTATCCTATCTTAGTGGATGGAAGAAGGCCATTTCTAAGAGAGAGACAGCCTCTGATATAACCATTGTGAATCCTGCAGTGGTTAAAGAACAGCAGTACTATTTGGGCAGTCCACACCAGTTAGAGCTTTAGGAGGGACACCATTCCAAATACCTTTGGCTAGGGTTCACCTTTACTGGGAGAGTGAAAAAGGGAACAAACATGTAGATGTGCTTGAGGATATCCCTGCAGATGTCTTAATAGGGAATAATTTTGATAACATAACACCTTTTGTGCATGCAGTTACATGCAGTCAGGTGTGGAGACAGGCAGGTAGGACTGGTAGCTTAGGGGGACTGAGACAAACCCTATGCCTGAAGCTGAAGCTGGTGATGTGGTCATTTCAGGGAGGAAGCTACCTTGTAGCAGAGAGTCTGAAAGTGCACTGCAGCTGCTGGTAGGTACTGATGTTCCTGTGGACAAGGTGACTGCAAGAACAGAGGTGAGTGCTAGTACCCAGGCTAACAGGGAGGCACCATTGTCAGACGATACTAGGCTTCCTGTGGAAGGGGAGCTGGGAAAGGTCACAAAAGTAGAGTTCAGACAGGCACAGCTTTCAAACACTACCTTACAAGACTTGAAGGAAGTAGCTAAGGAGGCACCTGATTCTCAAGGAAAAGGGGAGTCTGTATACTGGAACAAAGGGTTACTGTATAGAGACAGGACCCCTGAGGGAGGGCTAGTGGGTAAGGTAATAGGCAGTTGGTAGTGCCCAGAGCCTACCATCTGGCACCACTAGCCATAGCCTATCACATACCTTTTGCAGGTCTTATGGGTATAAAGCACACTAAGAATCGTATTATGCAGAAATTTTATTGGCCTGGGATTGCAAGGGATGTAACAGGTTACTGCAAGACCTGTGAGCAGTGCCAAAAGGTAGGCAGGGCAGGAGACAAGGCCAATGTTTCGGTGATGCCTTTGCCTGTGATTGAGGAGCCATTTTAGAGGGTAGCTATGGATATTGTGGGGCTTCTGTGCACACCATGTTCCACAGGGAAGAAGTATAGCCTGGTGGTAGGTTATGCTACTAGATACCCTCTGGTGGTGGCTCTGTCCTCCATCAAGGCAGAGAAGGTGGCAAATGCTTTGTTAGAGATTTTCAGCAGGGTAGGTTTCTCAAGTGAAATACTGATTGAAAGAGGTGCCAATTTTATGTCAGACCTGCTGACTTGTCTGTGGAAGCATTGTGGGGTGAAGCACCATAAGACCATTCCCATCTACTATTTGTATACAGGGAGGTACCCCAGGAATCCTCAGGTTTTTCACCCTTTATGTTCCCGTATGGGCATAGGGTGAGGGGGCCTTTAGATTTGATTCATGATGAGTGGGAGGGTGAGTGTGGATCCCACAAGGAATCTGTTGTGGTATACATCCTAAACCTCATGAAAAGGCTTAGGGAGCTCAAGGGCTTGGGACAGGAGAACCTGGCAGCAGCCCAAAGGCAGAAAAAGGTCTGGTATGACAGGAATGCTCGAGCCTGAGAGTATGTTGTGGGACAGCAGGTTATGGTGCTTATTCCTTTCAGACACAGTAAGCTAAAGGCAGCTTTGGAGGGACCCTTTAAAGTGGTAAGGAAGGTCAATGATGTTAATTATATGGTAGACCTGGTTGGCAGGAGGCAGGGGCACAAATTGTACTATATTAACATAATGAAACCTCAGCATGTCAGGAAGGTCTTGGGCAGACTGCAAAGGCAGGACTGACCATTAAGCCCAGTAAGTGTCACATGGGTATTTCAGAGGTCTCATACCTGGAACATAGAGTGGAGAGTGGTAAAATTAGGCCAGAACCTGCTAAAGTGGAAGCTGTTCAGGTGTGAACTGCCCCTGTTACCAAACAGCAAGTGAGTACCATCTTGGAAAGCATTAGTATCCTTTGGGGATTCTATAATTGCACCAAGCTTACAGTCATCTGCTAACTTGGTCAACTATAGGTCTTTAACATTTGTGTTGAGTTCTGAAAAGTAGATGCCAAAAAGGAGCAGCCCCAGTGCAGAAACTTGCAGTAGTCTGCTGGTGACTTGCCTTTTTTTGTGGAGGTAGAATTCCTTATTCTGACTTCCTGTGTCCTTTCTGTGAGCCATTTTGCTATCCAGGGAGTGACATAGGGGATTATTCTTAATTTAATGAGTTTGTTGACAATATCCAAATGGGGAATACTGTTGAATGTCTTGGCCAGGTCAAGATAAGCAGTGTGTACCATTTTGCCTTCATACATAGCTTTGGTGATTCTCTCAAGAAAGTCTTCCCAGTTAAGCAGGCATGATCTGCCTTGGACAAAACCAAACTGTGTTGGATCCAGTGTCTGAAGATCACCTCTATCTTTATTTATAATATCCATGATGATTCTTTCTATGGCCTTACAACTGTAACTAGTCATACTTAAGGGTCTATAGTTGCCCAGGTGAGTAGATGGCATGTCCATGTGCAGAGAAATAACTATTGCAGTACTCAATTTGTTAGACATGAAGCCAGTTTGGAACAATGAACATAGAGTGCTGATCAGGATGCATTCTGGGTTATTATTAGGGCCCATTGATGAGCCTTTTTTGCCTTTGAAAGAGCTTTAAGGACCTATTTGTTAATAATAGCTGGGGGAGATATGGTCAAGGGCTGGGGGGGAGCAGCTTATGCAGGGTGAAATTGGAGCAGTAGGTTTGTTATATCCTCTGATTCTGTATAGATAGTACCATTTACAATTAATTTAGCACACTGTTAATGTATTACATTTAAAGTTACTGACATAGCTGAAAAAGGCCTTGTGGTTGCCCTTTGTCTGTGAGTTTATCTTCACCTCAAATTTGGCTTTGATGGACTTGATAAGATTCCTGATTTGCTTATTTATTTTGAAGAGGTGATTTGTTGACTGTTTGGGAATTTCTTTTCCTAGATTTGCCCATGGTTTTCTTTCTTCTGTTATATGGCTTGTTGATATTGGTATTCCACCGGGGGGAGGGGGGCTTGTTCTTTGAGTTAATCCTATACTTGTTCTGGGTGGGCCCAGGTGTCTCAGTGCAGTTGTTTAGATGAGGTTATAGGGTTTCTGGAAACAATTTTTCATGGCCCATGGAGTTTGCATGTTTTCAGGGAAGGAGTGTTTAAAATCTTGCCAGGGTATCCCTTAGTAGTAGAAGGCTAGCTTTGGAATAATTCCTAAACATTTGAGGGTTAGATGGGGGTCACAAATTTTAGATTCATTTCAAAGGAGACTGCTTTATGGCCTGATCTGACAACTAAGGACATTACACATGGCTGAGTGCAAAGCTCCCCTATACTTGTAAAGATCAGGTAATGGAGACCTTTTAGGTTTGAGTAGATTTCATTTTAAAGTGTCAGCATATATTCAGTAATTTGAAGTACTTATTTAGCCGAATGGTGTTGGATTAAAAAAGGTACTCTCAAATCATAATGGTATGCTTGTCAAACATTTGTAAAAGCCAATGACTGTGCAAATGAAATAACTTTATGCAAATACAGAAAGCTAATAAACAAGCAAACTACCCCACTGGCCAAACACAAACAACACACTCTGGGGTTTCTATGGTGATCTCAAAAGGGACCAAGTTTCCCTCTACTGCCACCAGAGTCGAGACCTAAATCTTCCTAATGTAAAGTGACTGCAAAAAAGAACCCAAAATGCAAGAACACAGCAGTCACCACAGTAAAATATCAGCACATTCTAGAATTTTCAATACAGAAGTGCAGAAATCCAGCAATTAATACAATGGTATCTAACAAGTATGAGAATGTTGCGCCACATTGTTTGTTTGTGTCTTTCGGCTTTTCCCGGTTAGGGGTCGCCACAGCGGAACTCCAGTCCGCTAATGATTGGCAGTAGAGTTTTACGTGCTGGCTTGCCAGGCCTAACGCACAACCTTCAATGAAGGAACGCCTGTTCACGCATGTCGCCACACAGAAGATGCTCAAACTGAGAATCAAATGAGCAACATCTAACTGTCAGGCGACAACGCTACTGCAACACCACCACCGCAGTGTTATAGAGTCACCATAATGTTTGGAAGAGAGAAAAAGAAGAACTTCCTAGTGCTCCACCCCAAAAAAGTTTACTTTCTGAATACTTTTACAGTGAAAACCGGTTACGATAGCACTTGGTGGAGTTTAACAATGTAGGTGCTGCAATGCTTAAAGGTGCTAAACCTTCATCTGCAGATAAGACACGTTGGTGTGCGATATTCATATCATAACATATCACTCACTGCGGGTACAACTTGAGAGCAAAACCTCTACTACCTGTCCAGAAGAGTAAAACCCTTGCTACATTCAAGGTAACCCTATTCAACTGGATGGGCAGCCACAAATTTTGCCAGTCTATCTTACCTTGTCTACCTTGAGGCTACAGTGCACTTTTGAATGGAGGGGGTTTGGCTAAATGGTCTGCAGACTGACTGCCTACTACTTACTTATGAATCTATGCACTCATGTGGACGTAGGGATTGCTAATATATGGGAGCCAATAGTTTGAGTTCATGATAAAAACTGCTACAAGTACAGATTATCTTCAAATGCACAAATCGAAAAAGGGACAATTTTTCTGTGATAACAGCAGTTATTTTTTGAGAGAAGGTAATATACTAACCCAAGATGGAATGAAGATTGATGTTACAAATGTTCCCAGAAAAAAAAATGTTTTGCTACTGTGTTAAATTTGTTTTGAATATAGATTATACTAGCACATGGTGATACTACCAACTGTGTGTGGTGTCCAGAAACTCATGAAAAACAGAATTAATGAATGCAAGATTAAAATTATATACAATGAGAAGAGACTATTCTGACATATAAAGCAAAATGGACCCTTTTGCTGATAAGAAAGTACAGTTGCATTAAGTCTCACTCACCTGCAACAGTAGATGTTTGAATCCTCAGTGCCTCAGTGGCATTTTGGGTTATCTGTCAAGGTAACCCAGTACTGGCCACCTTTCAGAAGTTCAGACTCCCCTACTTCTCTCTTCCTGTGAGAGCTGATTGGCTAACCATATCCCGAGAGGGGAAGCCATCAGTTCTCACAGTTAGTGAGTGCTCAGGCTTTTCACTTCCACAAAGAAGGAGAGGAAAGTACTTGAAGCCAGAATCATTTAGCAAGACTAAATCTGCAGCCAACACCACCACCTATAAAAAACAAATCCAGCAAAAACCAATTCAAAGAGGTTGAAACCCACCTCAACTATGCACAACCTGGGGGATGGTGTCAGTGAGGAATTCGAACATCTATTGTTGCAGGTAAGTATTGCACTATGTTCATCATTCCCACTGCCTCAGTGGCAATTTGGTAAATTCCCAAAGCTTACCCTATGTGCCACATATTAAGGGGAATTCTCCAAAATACTGCAATCTCAACTTTTTTATACAAAGCACATTATCTGCACATTAGTGACTGACACTTTGATCAGTAAAGTTTCAGATTTCTGCCTTTACATACAGAAACATGTAACATTATCACACATTTGGAAATGAAGAATTGCTGAAAGAAAATGAAACAACTAACTTCCATTTGTATGAGTAAATGGTTACTGTTCAGACAGTTGTCTGAAACAAGTGTGGACCATAAGATCATGCTTCTCTGTTTTGCAAAAAAAAGTTTTTTTTTTGCATACGTGTAACACAGTAAAACCTTCAGATAATTTTGATTTCAGAAGAATGATAGTTTTGCACATGCAACTGACAAAATGCAGAGGTAAAGAAACAGCAACCAATGTCCCTTTGCTGAAGCATTTAATTACAGTGCAGTGACTTGGCAGCTGGTAATGAGGTTATCATCTTTAAAAGTCAGTAAGGAAAAAGTTCCACTTACACTATGCACATTAAAAGGACTACTCACAACAGGCAGGCCCATTAGTTTTACATTAACGAGTAGATATCTTCTGTCTCCAGAGCAACAGCAAATGGTTTACAGGAAAAGTTTTACTACTTTCTAAGATTTTAACACTATCAGAATCAGAATCACATTTATTGGCCAAGTATGCACGCATACAAGGAATTTGACTCTGGTTTCAGTGACTCTCCAAGTATGAGTTACATAAATGATATACATACAACTATTAAGAACAAGACAAACAACATACATGCAACTATTAAGAACAAGACAAAAAAAGTAAATATCCATATACATACAAGGTGCAAAGTGCAACTCAGTGCAAGAAATACTGAAATAAACTCTGAAAGAAACAAGTATTAGCAATATGTAAACAATACTGCAGAATCCTTTGAGGCTTGGGAAAAAGAATACCTCAACCTAATAAACTGAGTTAACAGTTTGTCAGCTTGACAGCCTGTGAAAAAAAACTGTTCTTAAAGCTACTTGTTTTGGTGTATATTACTCTATAATCAACCGCCAGAAAATAGTGCAGTGCATAGTCCAGGATTAAATGAAAACATCTCCTTAATGCCCATATTAAATAAGAGGGCTATTATTTAATAACATTTACTATACTTCATAATTGTTTAAACATTTAATTTTTATGTTAGTTACATTTGGGTAAGGTTTTTGTAATATGCTTTAGTTATTTTAACTTGTGTAAGTTAGGAATGTCTGTATACACCTTGTACCTTTAAATTTCTATATCTAGCAAATTGGGTTAATTAATTTATTGCTATACAATGGTGCTTGCTGTATGTTTTAATTGATTCTGATGAAGTCCCTAACAGGGGATGAAAACGCTCAGTTGTGTATTCTTTGGTGATTTTATGTGTGAGTAATACATTGTTTTTAAGATAGTCTTCTTTTGGTCTTTCATCCTACATCCTACTGACTGCAGTGTTTGATTTGGTGTTTATTATAGCAATAACCCACGCCTGGGTGTGGGTAATGCTGGATTTACCCACGGTTGGTGTGGTTTGGTCCCGAGGCGACCAAACAAAGACAACCGTGGGTAAATCCAGCATTACCCACACCCAGAAGTGGTTATTATTATAATGACATTATTTAAGAAAAGAAATAATTACTTTTCTTAAATAATGGCATTGTATATGCCTCTTTGCTGCCCTTCGCAGCTGTCTGGTGTTCGTGGCAGTTCTGATGTACTGCGCTTCACGCAGTACATCAGAGTTGGCAAAAGCAACGGAGAATGCAAGATCTCCGTTGCTTTTACTGTCTCGCTATGTTAAATGGGTTTAACATAGTGAGACAGCTTTAAAATAAGCAACGGAGATCTCCGTGGCTTATTTTAAACTGTCTCGCTATGTTAAACTCATTTAACATAGCAGACAGGTTTAAAAAAGCAACAGAGATCGCAAGATCTCTGTTGCTTTACATTGTGTCGCTATGTTAAAGGAGTTTAACATAGCGAGACAGCTTTAAAAAAAGCAACGGAGATCTGCGTTGCTTTTTTTAAACCTGTGTCGCTATGTTAAACTCTTTTAACATAGCGAGACAGTGTTTTATACTAACGGAAAAAGTCCGGGCGACCGGACCTTTTTCCGTTAGTGTATTGAGGGATTTACAACGGGCACGCTGGTTGGGTTGGCCAATCAGCGTGCACGTTTTAGAGGAGGCATTGTATAATAATCTATAATGCCTGGCTGATGGTAATAGTTTAAAAAGATGGTGGCATGGATGTGAAGGGTTGGTGATTATCTTCCCTGCCCTTTTTGTGACTCTGGAATAGCACAGGTCCTTTAAGGAGGGCAAACTAGCACCAATGATATTTTTGGCAGACCTGACAATTCGATGTAACCTATTTTTGTCATGATTAGACAGAGATCCAAATCACACTGTTACAGATGAGCTGAGACCAGACTCAGTGACTGCTGTATAAAACTGAATCAACAGTTCCTGTGGGAGGTTGAACTTCCTCAGCTGTTGCAAAAAGTACATTTGCTGTTGTGCCTTTGTTATGATGGACCCTACATCAGTCTCCCACTTCAAGTCCCAGGAGATTATAGATCCCAAAAACTTGAAGGATTCTACAGCTGACACAACAGTATTAAATATAAAGAGAGGGGATAATATTGTAGTACCACTTCTAAAGTCCACTGTCATCTCCACAGTTTTGCGAGTGCTCAGTTCCAGATTATTCTGACTACACCAAAGGGCCAGCTGCTCAACCTCCCATCTGTATGCAGACTCATCACCATTCCTATGCATGATGATAGTTGTATCATCTGCATATTTAATAAGTTTGACAGAGAGGTCCTTAGAGGTGCCGTCATTAGCGCAGAGGGAGAATAGCAGTGGGGAGAGCACACTTCCCTGGGGGGCACCTGTATTGATCATGTGATAGCTAAATGTAAGTTTCCCCAGTTTTACCTGCAGTTCCCTATTGGTTAGAAAATTGATGATCCACTGACAGGTGGAAGCAGGAACGGAAAGCTGGGAGAGTTTCAGGTGAAGAAGTTCTGGAATTACTGTATTAAATGCAGAGCTGAAGTCCACAAAGAGAATCCTTGCATATGTTCCTGGGTTGTCAAGATATTGCAAGATATAGTGCAGGCCCATATTAACTGCATCATCTACTGGCAGGTTCTCTTGATAAGCAAACTGAAGGAGGTCCAATGAGGGAGCTGTAATATCCTTCAAGTGAGCTAACACCAGCCTCTCAAAAGTCTTCATGACCACTGATGTCAAACCAACAGGCCTGTAGTCATTCAGTCCTGTTATAGTGGATTTTTAGGCACTGGGATGATTGTGGCTTGTTTGAAACATAAGGGAACTTCACACATCTCTAACGACTTATTAGAAATCTGAATAAAAATAGAAGCCAGTTGATCAGCTAATGTTTTTAAACAGGAGGGTGAAACCCCATCTGGACCAGCTGCTTTCTTAATTTGCTGTCTTTAAAAAAATGATACACATCCTCCTCAGAGATAATTAATGCAGACTGAATGTGAGCATGTGTGGAAAAGAGAGTCATATAAGTCTGAAAACTGACAGAGCTGGTAACAGTGTCATTTGTGGCCTCAGGCTTATCAAACCTGCAGTAAAAGCATTCAAGTCATTAGCCAGCTGGTAATTAGCTGCAGTGTAGGGGGTGGTTTCCTGTAGTTCATAGGTTCATAGGTGTGTACTAGGCTAATGGCCCTGGAGCCTTTACAAGCCTACCACATAGGATTACCCTGGCATCATGCCACCCAACCTTAGTTCCCAGTGCCTCTGTTGAGTAGAGCCACTGGAGTGATCCCCAGGGTGAATTTTCTATTTCCCATCCACTCGTCAAAATTTCTCTTGAAGAGGGCCAGTGAGGTGCTCTGTTTGACATGTATGGGAAGTCAATTCCATAGCATGGGCTGTCTCTGGGTTATGAACCTGTCCCTCCAACCTGTTCTGTTGATTGTGGTAATGAGTTTGAGATCTCTGGAGTACGTGGTGTGGAGGGATTGGATTTCTTTATATGTAGCATTTCTAACAGAGCTGGGTCAGACATGGATTTGTAAGTCAAGCAGAGATCGCCTCTAAGTAGGCAATATGAGACAGGGAATAGTTGGATGTTTTTGAGTCTGTCCATATAGGACACGTGTTTAGGGCCTAGAATCCTCTTTGTGAGGTCCTTTTGTGGCCTCTCCAGTTGTTGCAGGTGACTAAAGAGGTACATGCCAAATGGAGCATTGTACTCGATGATTAGCATAATGAGGGAAGAGTAGAGGGAGACAATGACCTTTTACTTCCTGGATGCAAACCCTTAGTATTGAGATGTGCAACAAAGAAGGACTTTCTGACCACAATGGCAATGTGGTGGTCAAAAGAGAGGTTGCTGTCAACCTGTGTTCCCAAATCTCTTATAACTCCTTCTGTGTTCAGTGGACTACCATCGATGTGGTAATTCATGGGAACCAGGTTTTTCCCAAAGGGGATGACGACACATTTTTTTGGCATTGAGCTTAAGGCCATGGTTTTGACACCAGTCGTTGGTCTCAGTGAGGCCTTTCTGTAGGAAGTCAACATCACTTGGGGAGTTAATAATAGCTCCCAACTTGCAACGTCTGCAAACTTTGTCAGCCAGAGTCCCTTTGTGTTGGCCTGGACTTCAGAGAAGTAGATACCAAACAGGAGAGGACTCAGGAATGAACCCTGTGGGACTCCACTTGTGACAGGTTGGCAGTCTGACTTGGAATCAGCTACTTTCACACTGTGGGTTCTATCTGTGAGCCAGTTTGCAACTCACCTAGTGATATAGGGGTTGATGCTTAGCTTAGTGAGTTTTTCTATGATTCCTGAGTGGGGAATGGTATCAAAGGCCTTGGCCAGATCAAGGTAGGCTGTATGAGCCACCTTGCCTTCATCCACAGCTCTGGTGACTGATTCAAAGAAGTCGACCAGGTTGAGCAGGCATTATCTACCCTTCACAAAACCAAACTGTTCGGGATCCAGAGTTTGGAGATTCTCTATATCCTTGTTTATTAGGTCCATGATGATGCGTTCCATAGCTTTGCATATCAGACTCATCAGGCTAATGGGGTGATAGTACCCAGGGTCTGTAGTCACTCCTCCTTTGTGGAGAGGGATGACTGTAGCAGTGCACTACTCAGTAGGGACAAAGCCTGAGGTGAGACTGTGATTAAACAGGGCACACAGGTGAGGTGCCAGTCCACTCTGTAGTTCATGTAGAACACAGCCAGGGATATTGTCAGGTCCCATAGAAGCTGTATTCTTGGCCTTGGACAGTGCTGTTTTACCCTGTGCAGCAGTAATGCTGGGTGCCTGGCAATCTACTGGTATTGTGATTGGTCCTTTGGTGGGGGGGTAAAGCTTGCACTGAATCTGTTGGCCAGTATATTGGCAATATCTGTTGGCTCAGTATAGGAGGTACCATTGTGCAGTAGCTCAGAGCAAATCTGGGTATTGCCGTGGAGATTCTTAACATAACTATAGAAGGCCTTGTGGTTGTCTTTACTAATGCTGCAATTCTGTTTTATAGATAGCTTTAGAGGATTTGATGAGGGATCTCAAGTTTTTGTTGAGGCTGATAAGGGAGTTTTTCCAGTCTTGGGACTTCACCTTATTCCACATCAGTTTCCTCCTTCTGTTGTAGAGTTTGTTTATGGCAGGGGACCACCAGATTGGCTTCCTGTTTTTGGAAGAGAGAGTCTTGGTTCTATTGGGTATGGCGAGAACCATGCATTTGTGTACGTGTTTGTACAGTGCATTGGTGTATGATTCAGTGGTCATGCAACTATTCTCCATTTGCATGGGTGCTGTGAAGTTAGCCACCTCTGTTTTTAGGAGCCCAAAGTTAGCTTTGGAGAAGCTTTTCATGGTGGTTACTTTTGCGGGGGGTGGGTGGGAGGGATGTGGATTTCCAAGGTGATTAGTTTGTGGTCAGATCTAACCAGGGAGGAGCTGACTATTGGTGTACAGCAACGGTCACCCATGTTAATAATGACCAGGTCAAGGATGTTTCTACCTCTAGTGGGGGTAAGAACAAGCTGGTCCAGGGCATTGGAATTAATAAATTCCAGAAAAAGTTGGGCAATTGTATTGGTACATGAGTAGTTTCCCAGTTAATAGAGGGGTAGTTGAAGTCGCCCAGTATGAGAATGTTAGATTTGGCCCTAATATTCTCCAGGGTGCTTAGGAATGTGGAGTGTGTCTTGGGACATGGTTCAGGACCTATAGCAGGTGATGACCTGAATTGCTGTCTTACACAATGTTAGCTGCACCTGAAGTATCTCTTGATGTGCTATGTTGGGCTACCAGTCTGGAGGTGTGCGGATCTTTTATGAATATGGATACACCACCGCCTTTTGAGCTTTGGTCCAGGTTCTGGGGCCGAAAAGTGTGGAATGAGTTATAGCCTGGTAGTGCAGGGGTGCTTTCTGCTGCCTTGAGCCAGGTCTATGTTACAGCACAAATGTCGATGTTCTCCATTTTAAGGAGTGCTTCGAGCAACTGCATTTTGAGATTTAGACTTTTAGACTTGAGCAGCATGACCATCAGATTGCATTTGTTTGTAGCTGTTATGATGGTAATTTGGTCTTTGGAACACCACCTAAAAAGGCAGTATATTGGTGGCAAGAGTCTTGGCCAGTACCCGGAAGTCCATGGGTGACAGATACAGGCCATCTCTGGCAAATCATTGAGGTCTGTCAGTCATGTCATCCCAGGCAGACAGATACTGGATCCCCTTAGAATGACACTAGAAACTTAGCCAATTGCTGAAATCAATAATTTTCTGCTTGTACTGTGGTATTATTCTGGGTGATGGTAGAAGGTTGCTCATAGCTAGGTTCATACCTGCCTGGGCTACATAATCCAAGAGCTCCTCCATGCCTCTTTTTGTGTAGTCCAGGGAGGTACGTCTCAGGTCATTCACACCCACATGTACAATGACAGAGTCACATATTTACCTGTTGTTGAGGGACCTGAGTGCGTGTGTTATGTGGTGGATCCTGGCACCCGACAGGCAGCTGACTGTTACTTTCTCCTTATTCAACCTAGTGAGTGGGACATCAGTGTGCCTCACTATCAAGTCACCTATGACTAGTGTGTTGGGCATGCTCTTTTGCCTTAGGGGCTTCGGTTGAGTGGCACACTGTTTAGGAGAGTTACGTGTTTTGTGATTAGTGTTTTGTTGTGGTGGGTGAGTGCATTTCTGCCTTGGAGGTCTTTGCTGTTTGGGTAGATTTTTATTTAGAGCCTCCATGAAGGTGGGTGTGTGGTTTGTGTTTTTATGTGAAGGCAGCGCTGGTGTGTGTTCTGGAGGGCTATGTGTTCCATGTGGTGTTTTGCCAGTGTTTGCCTTCTCCTCTTGGCCAGCTATTCCGGTCTTGGCTGGGGAGTGCTTGGCTTTCAATTTGGATATATAAGTGCATCTCTTGCAAGTCTGAGTATTGGGAGGTAAGAGGAGAGGGTTGTCAGTGTACATGAGGCAGTTGCTACATTGCCTCAGGATGACCAAGTAAACTAGATTAATAGGAGAAAGCACAGGAAACTGACCTTTAGACATGCCTGAAGAGGTGATTCATTAATAATAAGTACTGGAGCTGTTTCCTTGTAGAACATGTAGTGCTGGTAGCACTTTAGTGTGCTACAATAATTGCTAAAAGATGTCTGGTAAAGTGCTAGACTACAAAGCTAGCAAAAGTGCAGGAGAGGAGAGAACTCGCAGATTTAAGGAAAATTAAAAAGCAGACGTATTGGCACCGCTCAGAAGCTTACAAACAGTCCTGGATACAGCAAATCTGTATCTGGACTAGACTAGTTACTGGAAAGGCAGGAAACAAGCGCAAACATGGGCTTTTAAACCTGAAAGTTGAAAGAAATGGAAAAAAATGCCAAAATGGCCAATAAACTACAATTTCTGGGCCAGAAACCACTCCTCTTGTGGTAGATTGGCTACCTAGCACTTACCACTGATAAGCTAGAAGGCCTCCCTCCAACACAGAAAGGCTTAGGGGGCTCAGAAGCTTACAAACAGTTCTGGATACAGCAAATCTGTATCTGGACTAGACTAGTTACAGGAAAGGCAGGAAACAAGCTTAGAATTTTTTTTTTTTTTACAGAAAAGCAACTAAAACATCACTAAAAACAATTCAAGTGCAGTGCAAGCTAGCACGAGTGTTTAGCAATATTAAAGCAAATACAGTTTAAACAAATGCAATTTATTCAAACTGTATTCTGAACTGAATTCAATTATCATTTTATTCAACTCCGGACAGTTAAAGTGGTGGTGGTGCTGTGGTAGCATTGTCGCCTCACAGTAAGACGTTGTCCTGTTCGATTCTCAGCTAGAGCATCTTCTGTGTGGAGACATGCGTGAATGGGCGTACCTTCGTTGAAGGTTGTGCGTCAGGGCCGGCAACTTGGCACATAAAAATCTACTGCCAATCATTAGTAGACCGGAGTTCCGCTGTGGTGACCCCTAACCAGGAAAAGCCGAAAGACACAACAACAACAGTTAAAAAGTGCCACGAAGCACACCCAGTCAGAGCACACAAGGAGATTCTAGCAAAGTTTTTTTTTTTTTTTTTTTTTTTTGTAATGTTTTGTAGACCTTTCCACACTGATGCAGGATCATTGGCTAAAAACTGTTTTTTTTTATCTTTTCAGAATAGTTCTTTTTAGCCACTTTGATTTCTTTTGTCAGTGTGTTCTTTGCCTGTCTAAAAAGTGTTCTATCCCTGCTTCTACAGGCATCTTCCTTGGCTTGATGAAACTGCTTAAGTTTAGCAGTAAACTAGGGTCTGATGTTGTTAAAGTTTAACCAGGTCTTAGTGGAAACACACTTATCTTCACAGAAGCTGACATAAGATGTTACTGTGTCTGCCAGTTCATCGAAGTTAGAAGCAGTCTTCAAAGAGACTTCAAAGAGACTCCAATCTGTACAGTTAAAGCAGGCTTGCAGCTTTAGCTTTGCCTCAATAGTCCACCTTCTCACTGTATTGATCACAGGTTTAACAGATTGAATCAGACAGTGGTCAGAAAAACCCAAAGCTGCACAGGTATAACAATGATCCAGTGTGTTCCTGTCTCTGGTAGGACACTTTATATGCTGTGTAAATTTAGGAAGTTCATGGCTGAGATGCCTTATTAACATCCCCCAGAATAATCAGAAGGGAGTTTGGATAATTCTGCTCCAAGCACATTATATGATCAAACAGTTTTTGTAGTGCTGCCCTCACACAGGCTTGAGGTGGAATGTAAGCACTAACCAGAATAAATGAAGAGAACTCCCGAGGTGAAAAAATGTCTACAATTAACACAAAACATTTCTAAGTCAGGGCAGCACATTTTACTCAACACTGTCACATCATTACACCAACCTTTATTGATATAAAAGCAGATTCCACCTCCTTTACTCTTCCCTGATGTCTCCAATACTCTGTCCACTCTGTAAAGTTGAAAGCCAGGCAGATGTAATGCACAGTCCAGAATGGATTAATTTAGCCAGGTTTCTGTGAAACACAGTACAGAAGAAAGTGAAAAATCCTTCTGAGTTTCATTGAGAAGTAACAGTTCATCCATCTTATTGCATAGGGAGTGGAGGTTTGCCAGACGTAAACTCGGGAGTACCATTCGAAAACCTCTCTGTCTCTGCCTAACCAGTGCACCAGCTCACTTCCCCCTTTTGTGTCCCTGTGTCTACCTCTGCTGCTGGCAGCTGCTACTCCTCCAGCTAGGATCTCCAGAAAACCTCTTAACTGTGAAAAATCCAGTGTCAAATTGCATGAAATGAATTATGTGTATGAACTATGTGTACATCAATAACTTATTGTACATATAAATGACCAAAACCTGCTATCCATTTCCCAGCAATGATTCTGGCCATCAAATAATGCTGAAACGATCATAATCTTTATTTTATTTTATTTCATTTCTATTTGTTTTTAAGGGTAAAGCAATGATCTCCATGAACCTTTTTCAGACTCAGTCCAGGAGCTGTGTTTGGTTAAGCGACTTGCTCAGAGTCATGCATTTAAACAATGGAGGCTGAGGGAATCAAACCTTGAACCACTGGACCCAGTTAATAGATCAGTAACAGCTCTTTAATTATCTAAGCTAAGTGACAGGCCCTCTAAGCAAACTGTCAGACAATGTTCTTTCTCATTAACCACATATTTTCCACACTAGGTTAAGGGCATTACATTGGCACCATTTCCTAGACCTGTGTAAAACCACTGGTATAGTTAATTACCACATATTATGCCATTTCTCTCAGTTCAGCATTTCATATAATGCCATAAAATGCTTCACCAACTATTTAGCTGACAGAACTCAAGAAGTGTGTTGGTCTCATTAGGTCTCTTCCTCTCTCCCTGTCATACCTGCAACATTCAAATCATATTTTGGGTCCACTGCTTTTCACAATATTTGTATAACAACATGCTAACTGTCTATTATCTGACATCTATCATCCGGTATACTGCTGACTCTACACTTTTCTATTACTCAGACTGCATTGTTAAAATACCGTCATGTCTGCCAAAAGGATCATCAATGCTGAAGCATGGAATGAAAATTCCAGTTAGAATCAGAAAAGTTCAAGGCTACTGAGTCATGTGACCATTACACCTTGCCAGTTTCACCCTAGACTGTACTTTCTCTCTCACGGAAGTCTAGGCCTGTCAGAATTGGGGTAAATGTATGAAAATCCATCCAATTATTCAGGCCACATTTGAAGGAAGATAGCATTTTCACTACTTTATCTGCAGGGGAGTCTATTCCAGAGGTGGGGGAGATGATGAGTAATGCATTGTTCTCAACAGCTTATTTTATTAAGCTGTTGAAGCAGGTTTTGATCCTTATTTTGATATTTACAAGACTGTTTGATTTATGAAGGTACAAGAGATCTTGAATTACTGGTTCCATGATTGCTCAGAAGGCAAGGCATAGGCCTCCTCTGAGGAGCCTATAAGACGCAGAAAAGGATAGTGTTTCTAGTCTTTTCTAATAGTTCAGGAATTTTAAGTCTATGTTCCCCTTTGTTAGGAACCTCTGGAATCTTCCAATTGTTTGATATGCTTGGTAAATTACACTCCAAATGGGAAACTCCATTCTGTAATTTGTAATGAATACAATGGGACAATAACATCCTTAGATCAGGAAAATATTTCCTTTCTGATCAGCTGCACCAACTAGAAAGATTTCCTAACAACTGATGCTACATGGTGATCAAAGGAAGAGGAATTATCAGTCCAGGTTCCCAGGTCTCTAACTACATTTTCATACTGAAGTAATTGTCAATGATATATGCTGGGGGAATGCCTTGTTTGACAAATGTGACAAAGTTGAATTTATTAACATTTAATTTAAGCCCATTTTCAATACAGCAGGCATTTATAAGTGTAAGTTCCTGCTGGAAGGCTTCTGTGTGAGAAGGGGATTTGACAATGACACCCAGTTTGCAGTCATCTGCAGGCTTAGTTAGCCATATGTAGTGGTTTTTAGTTTGTAGGTCAAAAAAGAAAATACTGAACAAAATAGGTCCCAGCACTGACCCCTGCAGTGCACCACTGGTCACTTTCATGTTCTTCAACACTTCCCCTGCCACCCTTACTGCATGGGTGCTGTTGTTGCCTTTTTGTGAATTTGCTATCCATCTGACCACAAAGGGGTCTGTCTGTAATCTATTTTGTTTATTACTTATGCTAGCATTGAGAAGGATGTCAAAATGCCTTGGCCAAATCAGGGAAGGATGTGTTACAGATTAACTGCTGTCAACAGAGTGTGTTGCACTTTTGAAGAAGTTTACCAGATCCATTAGGCATAATCTATTTACAAAATCAAATAGCTGCAGATCTAGCCTGATGAGATTTTTGAAATCTATGTTAATCCAGTCTGTTATAATGCATTCCATAGCCTTACAAATGAGACTTGACAAGCTCATTCACCTAATTTCTGAGGTTAGTAGTAGGGCCACCTTTATAGAATGGCATCACCAGTGCTGTACGTCATACTGCTGGGGCTTAGTATGCTGTCTGGTCCCATGGAGGAAGTATTCATAATCTTGGACAGCACTTTCAGCACAAGTTCTTTAATGATGATGGCTAGTTTAAGAGATATGGGTATTGTAGGGCTTTGGATAATCATCTCAAGAATGAAGGTTGCATTGAATTTATTTGCTAAAGCATTGGCAATGTTTACTGGGCCCAATTAGGTTTTATCATTTAATATGAATTCTGTACATTGTTGAGTGTTGCTTTTTAGTTTTCTAACAAGAAGGATTTTAGATTGTCTTTTGTTTCAGATGCCATGTCTGAATATATGGGTTGCCTTAACAGATCTAATAGTCTTTTTTAACTACTTAGTCAAATTCCTAATAATTTCCTTGACTTATAGGATCATAGTTTCATAGGTAGGTACTACGCTATTGGAGCTATAGAAGCCTAGCCAAAAAGGTACCCTGGCTTTTGCCACCCAAGAAAATTATTTTATGTGCCCCTGTTGAGCAGAGCCACAGAGGTGATTGCCATGGTGAATTTCCTATTTCACATCCAGTCATCAAGATTATTCTTGAAGAGTGCTAATTAGGAGCTTTGTTTGATATAGATAGGTAGTTTGTTCCAGAGTATGGGAAGTCTCTGGGACAGGAATCGATCCCTCCAGCGTGTTCTGTTTATTGTGGTGAAAAGGTTTATGTCCCTAGAGCATGTAGCTTGGAGGGATTGGGATTTCTTTAAGTGGTGCATATCCAACAGCTCTGGGTTTGACATAGCTTTGTATGTTAGGCAGAGATTGCTTCTGAGTAGGTGATATGCGACGGAGTAAAGCTGGAGTTTTTTGAGACAGTCTGTGTAGGGCATCTGTTTGAGGCCGGTAATCCTCTTTGTGAGGTATTTCTGCGGCCTTTCCAGTTGTTGTAGATGTCTTGTGAGGTACATACCAAAAGGGGCGTCGTACTCTATAATGGGTCTAATGAGTGACGAGTAGAGGGGGACAATGACCTCTTTTTCCTGGATGAGAAACCTTTTGTGATGAGGTGTGCCATGTAGAAGGATTTCCTGACTACTGTGGTTATGTGATTATCAAAGGAGAGACTACTGTCCACCTGTGTCCCAAGGTCTCTTATCACACTTTCAGTGTTAGGTAGACTACCACCTATGTGGTAGCTCATGGGTACAGAGTTTTTACCAAAGGGGGTGACAATGCACTTTTTGGCATTGAGCTTGAAGCCATGGCTTTGACACCAGGCATCTGTCTCAGTGAGGCCCTTTTGTAGGACGTTCACATCATTAGGAGTTTCAATTATGGCTCCTAGTTTGCAGTCATCTGTGAACTTCATCTGCCAAAGACTTTCTGTGTTAGCCTGTACTTCAGAAAAGTAGATACCATACAGAACAGGACCCAGGATGGAACCCTGTGGTACTTCACTTGTCACTGGTCTGAAGTCGGATTTGGAGTCTGATACTTTCACAGTGTGGGTTCTGTCAGTAAGCCAGTTGGCAACCCATCTCGTGACATAGGGATTTATACCTAGTTTAGTGAGTTTATCTATAATTCCAGAGTGGGGGATGGTGTCAAAAGCCTTGGCGAGATCTAGATAGGCTGTGTGAACGACCTTACCCTTGTCTACGGCTTTGGTGACTGCTTCAAAGAAGTCAGTCAGGTTTAGGAGACATGATCTGCCTTTTACAAACCAGAACTGGGTGGGGTCCAGAGTTTGGAGATTACCAAAGTCTTTGTTTATAAGTTCCATGATGATACGTTCCATGGCCTTGCAGACCAGGCTCGTTAGTCTAATGGTGCAGTAGTTCCCGGGGTCTGTGGTGGCTCCCCCTTTGTGGAGTGGGATAAATGTTGCTGTGCACCATTCAGTGGGCACAAAGCCTGAGGTGAGGCTATGACTGAACATGGTGCTTAGGAGGGGTGCCAGTTCATTCTGTAGTTCATGTAGAACGCAGCCTGGGATGTTGTCAGTACCATGGATGCTGTGTTCTTGGCTTTGGAAAGTGTGGTTTTTACCTGAGCGGCCATGATTACAGGAACTTTGCATTCTTTTGGTATAGAGATGGGCTCTTTAGGGAGTGGGGGGATAAAGTTAGCACTGAACCAACAGCTCTGGGTTTGACATAGCTTTGTATGTTAGGCAGAGATTGCTTCTGAGTAGGCGATATGCAACGGAGTAAAGCTGGAGTTTTTTGAGACAGTCTGTGTAGGGCATCTGTTTGAGGCCGGTAATCCTCTTTGTGAGGTATTTCTGCGGCCTTTCCAGTTGTTGTAGATGTCTTGTGAGGTACATACCAAAAGGGGCGTCGTACTCTATAATGGGTCTAATGAGTGACGAGTAGAGGGGGACAATGACCTCTTTTTCCTGGATGAGAAACCTTTTGTGATGAGGTGTGCCATGTA
This sequence comes from Protopterus annectens, assembly GCF_019279795.1. Lineage (NCBI taxonomy): Eukaryota > Metazoa > Chordata > Ceratodontiformes > Protopteridae > Protopterus > Protopterus annectens. The sequence goes on from NC_056735.1 coordinate 1,453,559,130, forward strand.
GAAGGATTTCCTGACTACTGTGGTTATGTGATTATCAAAGGAGAGACTACTGTCCACCTGTGTCCCAAGGTCTCTTATCACACTTTCAGTGTTAAGTAGACTACCACCTATGTGGTAGCTCATGGGTACAGAGTTTTTACCAAAGGGGGTGACAATGCACTTTTTGGCATTGAGCTTGAAGCCATGGCTTTGACACCAGGCATCTGTCTCAGTGAGGCCCTTTTGTAGGACGTTCACATCATTAGGAGTTTCAATTATGGCTCCTAGTTTGCAGTCATCTGTGAACTTCATCTGCCAAAGACTTTCTGTGTTAGCCTGTACTTCAGAAAAGTAGATACCATACAGAACAGGACCCAGGATGGAACCCTGTGGTACTTCACTTGTCACTGGTCTGAAGTCGGATTTGGAGTCTGCTACTTTCACAGTGTGGGTTCTGTCAGTGAGCCAGTTGGCAACCCATCTTGTGACATAGGGATTTATACCTAGTTTAGTGAGTTTATCTATAATTCCAGAGTGGGGGATGGTGTCAAAAGCCTTGGCGAGATCTAGATAGGCTGTGTGAACGACCTTACCCTCATCTACGGCTTTGGTGACTGCTTCAAAGAAGTCAGTCAGGTTTAGGAGACATGATCTGCCTTTTACAAACCAGAACTGGGTGGGGTCCAGAGTTTGGAGATTACCAATGTCTTTGTTTATAAGTTCCATGATGATACGTTCCATGGCCTTGCAGACCAGGCTCGTTAGTCTAATGGTGCAGTAGTTCCCGAGGTCTGTGGTGGCTCCCCCTTTGTGGAGTGGGATAAATGTCGCTGTGCACCATTCAGTGGGCACAAAGCCTGAGGTGAGGCTATGACTGAACATGGTGCTTAGGAGGGGTGCCAGTTCATTCTGTAGTTCATGTAGAACGCAGCCTGGGATGTTGTCAGTACCATGGATGCTGTGTTCTTGGCTTTGGAAAGTGTGTTTTTCCTGAGCGGCCATGATTACAGGAACTTTGCATTCTTTTGGTATAGAGATGGGCTCTTTAGGGGGTGGGGGGATAAAGTTAGCACTGAACCTATCTGCCAGGATGTTGGCGATATCAGTTGGTTCTGTATATTTAGTGCCATTGTGCTGTAACTCAGAGCAGATCTGAGTGTTGCCATTGAGATTCTTGACATAGCTATAGAATGCTTTGTGGTTGTCTTTAGAATCAGTGGCGATTTTATTTTCATAACTAGCTTTGGAGGATTTTATGAGGGATCTCAGTTTCTTACTGAGGCTGACCAGGGAGTTCTTCCAGTCATGGGATTTTACTCTTTTTTGCAACAGTTTCTTTCTTCTGTTGTAGAGTTTGTTTATGGCAGGTGATCACCAGGTTGGCTTCCTTTTTTGGAGGATAGCATCTTGGTTCTGTTAGGGATAGCACGATCCATGCACTCATGTAAGTACTAATAAAGTGCATTTGTGTAGGATTCAGCAGTCATACCTCTATTGTCCATCTGCATGGGTGTCGTGAAGTTTGCCACTTCTGTCTTAAGAAGCGTGAAGTTGGCTCTGGAAATTTTTTTTTACGGTAGTTTCCCTAATGGGAGGTGGGGGTGGGATGTGGGTGCCCAGGCTGATTAGCTTGTGGTCAGATCTGACCAATGAGGAATTGACCTCTGGTGTGGAACACCGGTCGCCCATGTTGGTAATGACCAGGTCTAGGATATCGCTGCCCCTGGTGGGGGTGTGGATAAGTTGATCCAAGGTGTTGGTATTTATGAATTCTAGAAAATGTTGAGCAAAAAAGTTGGTACATGAGTAGTTTTCCCAGTTAATGGTGGAGTAGTTGAAATCGCCTATTACTAGGGTGTTGGGTTGTACCCTAATATTTTCCAGTGTATCAAGAAATGAGGAGTGGGAATCCTGGGGCATGGTGGGGGGTCTGTAGCAAGTTACAATTTGGATTGCGGTCTTGTCAAGAGTTAATTGCCTGTTGTACACTCTAATGAGTTTTTTCCTTTTATTACAGATTTTATTCATATAGTTAGACTACTATGGTAGTTTGCTTTTAAAATTCCTATTGTATTTAGCTCTAGATGAGACTACCAATTTTATATATTTATTTATGTATATATAAAACTCTTTTGTGAATCTATCTGCCCTGGAATTGTCTGGGATGATGTTTTTGTAAGTGAATTTTGAGACTTCACCATAGAATTTGAGGAGATCTGTGTGACCAAAGTATTTGAATTCCAATAGACTGGTTTCAGGGAGTTTAGAGAGCTGGGGAAAGGTCACTAGCTTATGACTTGACTTAATCAGAGAAGGCGTCACTAGTGGAGTTGTGCATGATAATGCTACATTTGTGAGTACCAAGACAAGAATATTTTGTCCTATAGTTGTGATAATAGCTGACTAGTCCATTGAATTTTTATTTATTAGGTCTAAAAACTTCTGTATATATCCTATTTTGGGGGTGTAGGTACTCCAGTCAATTGATGCATAGTTAAAGCCTTACAGAATGATGGAATTCTTATTTATGATTAGTACAACAGTGTTATTTAGGAGCCTGACATGATTTTCCAAGGTCAAGGATAGTGTCCTGTAAAAGGTAAAAACCTGATAATTGATTTTGTTTATTGTGATGTGGAGTTCAAAAGCTCTATTTGTGGGTCTGGGAATCTGATTTGAGCTGATATGGTCTCTGACAAATATGGACACCACCACAGTTGCCAATGGGTCTGAAGGCATGTAAAGCATTAAACCACGGTATAGACAGAGTCATTTCTGGGAATTTAAATCATCTTTCATTGCTCTCTCTCTCTCTCTATATATATATATTTATATAAAATATATATACAATATATATTTTATATATATAAATATATATATATATATATATATATATATATATATATATATACAGATGACTTCCAAATGCTGGAGTGCCTCACTGTTGGGTACCTTGTTGTTTAAACTTCTGGCGTTAAGCAGAACCACCTTAATTTGATCCTTTTTTGATACTAATTTCTTTGGTATGTTTGTATGTTCATTAACTGAATTTTGCCTAAAAAAGACATTATAGGAACATTTCAGGCTTAATGTACCCCTTTACATGCTGTATAGTTTAAAAGTAGGTACTCTGTGGCATACCTCATTTGGGCAAGGCTATACTTATGGCCATGCAATATGGAAAGTACTCTTTGATGTAAACTGTTTGGGCCCCTTAACACCTTTCTCATTGCTTCACAGGTCATCTGAAGACTGCAATCTTTTTCTGAAGCCTTTGCTGGTTTTGTCAGTAACATGTTTTTCCAGCAAACAAGACATGAATCACTTTTACTTTGGATATATAGCAATTGCCTTAGAAATGTTGCCATTTTAATTCATGTATTGAACACACGCATTCTTTTACATCCTGTAGTATGGTTTTGTGCTTTGCACCCAGACAGTGGACTGAAACTTGTATCTCTGTGTTATGTACATCTAGCCTGTCCTGGCAAGTAGTGGGTGGAAGGCAGGAAAGCAAGAACCAGAGGTTATACAGATATCAACACTCATGTAATCACCTAAGAAGATGTCTGCATTGCTAGTCATCTGCTTGTATATCAATAGCAGAAATCACAGTAGTACAGGGAAACCATGCAGACTCTGCATAGAAGGCATCCCTGGATGGAATCCACCAGTAGTGAGGTGGCAGCACTTAACTAGTGCTGCATCATAGCACCTAGGTTTGGTCTTGTGAAGAGTAAAAAATGTGTGTGTGCAGCCTTCACTAGGGTGTGCCCTACCTATGAGTAGTTTCTGTGTGTTGCATCCACTGCGGTACGAGATATGCTGTTACTCCCCTGAACTGGATAATGTAGGTAATTGGAGAATGAATGATTAAATAAAGTCTGACTGACAGGAATGGTGTCTCTCCGTATAATTTATACAGAACTTGATTTTTGTAAAAGGTTTCATGTTTCTTCAGTATTAGTTTGTGCCGTGAGTTCCTCCATCTAATAATGAATAGTTAAAGCTGCAGGATAAACATTCTTTAGGGAAAATTTCTAGTGTGGTGGTTGGTGTTTAGGTTAAGGTAGCATGCAGGCGTTTCTATATTGCAGGGTTTAATTTCCTCAGACCTCATTTGCCTACTCTGTCTACTTGAAATGGGACTGTGTGTGTCCAGTGTGCCTACCTATTTAATACATGGATATTATAGTTGTTATTACCATGTTGTTATGCTGCCAAGTGGCTCTGATGCCCTATTACCAGAAGAGCAATGCTCAAGGAGATATCTGAGGTGTTATGGTAGCAGTATAAAGCTTGTTTGTGGGTGTGGTCTGTGTGATCTATCTTCTGTTTTGCGATGTGCAGGCTCCTTTTCTGCTTTCATGGGTAATTAATGTATACATACATTTTTCTGCCATTTGATATGGAGTAAAGCATAAGTCCTGTGTCAACTGTCTCAAATCCCTATCCCTATAGTGGATCTCCTACAGTTTGCTGCTCAGTGTTTCATGCCTACCCTACAAGGCATCCTCTCATTCCACACCAATGGATTTGTTGCACATCTGCAAAACAAATTGCATCAGGAATACCCATTCTAAGGACCTAAACCTTGTCAGCAACATAAATGGGATATGTTGAAGGGACTTGTACCTCTTCTCTGGAACATCCATGTTTAGCAAAGCTCATCTCTAACCCTGTTAAAATGTAATTTGGACCAGTGGGTGGGAAATCACAAATTTACCACTGGTTTGGCACCTGTATCCTTAACAGACAGGGGCAGTCTGTGAATGCTTGATGTGTTCAAACCTATATTGTAACAGTAAAATGCACTGGGGTGTTGACAGATGACAGCAATATTTTTGGCAATTCTGGGATATGTTTGGCTAGGCTTAAAATGGCTCTTGGGTTGATAGCCTAGTAACTGTTTATTGAATTTATTATTGAACCTATTTCTGGAGGTTTGTACCTATTTCTTGGCTTGATTTACCAAATTCACTTGATTTTCTGAATCATTCAAAGTCTCCTGTGTGTCACACATGATTCTAAAACTATTTTGTACACAGAACACCTGCCTATATGACCAACATAATGGTAGAATCAATTATTTCAAATCAGGACCCATGTTGCATCTCCCTTTTTCAGAAGCAAAAATAAATGACTTTGTGAGGTATAGTTTTGCAACATTATTAGGAAATTCTACAAATTTACACTGTCTTTGATAACAGGATTATATTTTACATTCCTTTTGTCAGTCTTTGTTTTTTATAACTTGTGTTTCCGCGTAGCATCTATCGGTGTTACTGGAAGTGTGGAGTTATGTGCTATTCGTTATTTAAATTTTATGCTAATTATCTGCCCAGATTTTTTTTTTGGCCAGATGTTAAGTACGTTTTTACCTCTTTTCAACCTCTACAGGCTGAGAGCTATGCCAGCAAGGGCTTTAGCCAGTATGTTGAAGCCTTTGACTGAGAGGTGCAGACAATCCTTGAAAAGCAAGGACAGTGAAATATCTCATTCCATGCTGAGTCACACTGGAGCCTCCTAGAATGACACTAATTATTTAGCCATTTGTTGAAATCAATCCTCTTTTCTTTGTAAATAGGTATCATTCACACAAAAGGCAGGATTCTACTCAGTTTCAGGGTAATGCCTGCATTTATGATGTGCATAGAGTTCAGATATGTCTCTTTGCATCTCCCTCAGGGTCAGTAGCATAGCAAGGATGAAGTGAAGGGGCAACTGCCTCAGGAACAAAGTGTTATTGGGTGTGATTGAGACTTCTTGACTTGGCTTCAACACATGCCTTTCTATGTACCAAAATCCTGGTACAGAAAGGCACTTTGGGGTTTGGCCCTTTTTTGTTCTTAAAATGAAGAACTGAAGTGGGTATGTAGTATCTGTGGGCAGCCAATGGGTGTATCATGGATTTGTTCTAGAAGCCAATGTACCAGCTTTCCATATTAAGGTAATGGCCATTTCTTTTTCGTCCTTCACTCATAGAGCTTAGGGGGTGTCATGGATTGGCTGCTGTAGAAGCCAATGTGCCATCTGGCTCTCTATAGGAAGCCAAAGTCCTTTGTTTTTGTTCTTCACTTGAAGAGCTGAAGTGGCCATCATGGATTGGCTGCTGTAGAAGACAATACACCAAATAGCTTTCTATAGCAATCCAAAGACATATTGCTCTTCAATTGAAGAGCTGAGGGGATGTGGGGGTGAAAAGCCTGCTGTAGACATCTGTACACCAACTGACTTTCTACAGTAAGCCAAAGTATTTTTTTATTATTTTTACTTGAAGAGCTAAAGGGGTGTGGCAGTATATCAAGGACTGACCATGCACAAGATGAGCCAGCTATGGCTCTACTCATGCATTTTTGTGCTACGTCATTTACCTGCACATGCACAACTATTATCTTGTAGTTATATTTGTCTGGTGCAGGGGTCCTTAGGACCCTTGAGATGTCTGAGATCCTTGCAACAGAAAAGCAACTCACTGTCACCCTGTCTTTGTCATACCAAGTTTGTGGGGAATGTGTGTGTCACTATGGAGTCACTATTTACTGCAAAAGTTTTGTTTGTATAGTGGTCCGGCGTACTGAAATTGAGGTTCTTTGTCTCACTGTTATTCTTTGTTAATGAAGAGATATTATGTGATGCAATGTTTGATTTTAATTTTTGCTAATACTTAATCATTATGGGTCTAGGTGGCTTTGGTAAGGACTTTTTACAGCATCAGAACAGGATGTTAATGTATGTGTCAGGTTTGGGTGCATAACAGGTGGTGTGTTAGTCTTTGCCTTTTGGAAGGCTGAAGCCTCCGTCCATCCATCCACAACCCTTTTTTCCCCATTTTTTTTCTATGAGGTCGGGGTGCCACTTCAACAGTGACAATTATCTAGAGCCAGGGTTTATTCTGCCAGATGGCTAGCCCTGCTGCAGTAGTTCTTCCATACCACACACTTGCATGCAAACTCACACATATGGCCAATTCTTTGGAATGTGGGAGGAAATAGAAGCACCCAGAGGAAATCTACCCGAGCATAGGGAGGACATGCAGACTCCACATAGAAGGCACATATCTCTTAAATATTTGCACCATTCACAACAGTTATTTGTGTTTTGTAAGAGTTACATTTTGTCCAGAGTGAAGTAAAACTTAATTTGATTTACAGAAAGCTGCAGAGATGGAGAGCTGCATACCTTAAGTAAAATTCATGGTCTATTGAGATAGTTATCCATTAAGGGGTGGGTAGCATCGTTACACATGAATGCCTGTTTAGGTAAATATGTAACTTGGTTTTAAATGTCACTGTGATAACCACAGCTTAGGAACCTTGTGTAGCAGTGGTGTATCAAGCTTATTAGTAGAAGCTGTTGGCTAAGTTGTGCAGTATTGTGCCACTAGGTGCTGTTACAGGCTACTTTTAGGGTGCTAGGTGCTTGGCTCTGCTTGTTATGCAGCTATGCATGGTTTGCTGCAGCTGTATGCAGCAAGAGCTCTTTACTGATAAGATTTGGGTGGGTTGGTTTTATTAGGAAAATGTACAACTTTACTTGTCAGTGTCTATGAAGCACACATTTGAACACTGCTGTACTAAGTACAGCTCCATAGAATACAAAAACAGGGAAAATGAAAGAACCAATGAAAAACATCTAAAACTCTAACCAATAGTGCTTATCTTCTCCAAATTTGCAGCAATTACACTCCTGCCGCAGAGATAACTACTACAAGCTCTAGATGACTCACACTCATAGCCAAAACTGGCTGTTTACTGTACCAGTACATAAACCACCTGAAATGCAGTCAATTAATAGCTGTATCTTCAAATTCAGAGAAAGCACAGTAAAGGTGTAAAAAAGTGACAGAAACCACACAAATCTGATTTAAATAACTAGGCATAGCACACCTAGGTAACCTTCACAAACCTTAAAATGTATTTACTCCATCCACCATCACAGCAGCAAATGACCCTGTCTTAATATTTTTAGCCAAATATCGTACATAATTTACAAATGGCATGGTGACTGTGCCTCAAAAGAATCTATTCTTATTCTCACCCACTTCATTCCACAGGATACCACCCCAGGCCTTCATTATTAAGTAAAGACAAAATTCCCATGGAAGCAGTCATCGCATTTAAACTACTATTTGCAGCCAATGGCATAACACTAAGGTATGACTACAACATCTTAAAAACAGTCAGTGAATCCCAAAATTGTATTTAAATTGGATATTTTTGTAGATGTGTTATCTGTGAAGACGTTCGTGAAATAAATTTGGAACAAAAGCACTAAACCTTTGGTTCTCTTTTTAGTCAGCATTTTAGTTGCTGTTTGGCCAAGTTTGCATGGAAGCTTTGTGGACTGTCTTGGTCTTCAGGTGCTCTGTTTGTAGTTTTTGATTTTCCTTGAGAGATGGCTTCTTTAGTTGCAGACAATGAGAGGAATGGTGATTGTGATTTTACACTCAGGTCTGAACGGTGTCACCCATCTCGAAGGTCTTAATTTAAGCCTTTATTCTATCCCAAATGAGTTACAACAGTTTTCTCAGTCTTGTTGACATGCTGTTCAACTTTTGGAAGATGCCTTTAAGAGATTTGGTGTTAGGGAAGTGAATCGTAATGGCTTTAACCATTGCAATGGTCTGGGTTCAGTTTCTGAAGGGTCAGCAATTTCCAGCAATGGTACAGTTGTAGTCAATAGTTGTGCTGATAGACCCGAATCTCTAATGAAGTTTGTACAGAGATTAGAAGTTAATCCTTTTTGTAACAGCAGACAGACCAGCACCTTTCTTTCGTCTACAGAAGGTAATGCTTCTATAAGTGATTGCAAATCTCTTATTTTTGAACTTGAAAAAAAGCTGACTAAGTTTAAGGCCTTGCAGTATGAAGTTCTATATTTACAAAGGTGCTTGGAAGTGCAAAAAGTACCAAATGTTTTATGTGTCTTTAAACTTCTTAGTGATATTGTGATGCCCCTGCACTGGCCCAGTAATCAAGGAGCCTCAATCCTCACCACTAACACCAGTGAGGGACGTGCACATTGGGAAGATGACAAGTACAGACACAGTAAAGTACAATTTCCCTTAAGAGCACACAGAGATCACAGTCAGTCTGCGGCTGGTTTCTCCCTCTTTCTCCAGATCCCCAGTAAGACTCTCCACTGGCACAGCTATAGGGTTAAGATCTCAGCCGAGTGGTCAAGCCAAAACCTCCAGAACCCTCTCTTTCCTACCATTAAAAGGTTTAAATATATTTAATAATAAATAATAAAAGCACAAGACAATACTCATTAACTCAACACAATGACAATAGAGTTCAGAATCACAGGAAATATTTTAAAACAACCCTGCAGAACAGTCTCACATAAATACAGAAAACATCTAGACTACTCTTGCTATATTCCTATCTCTAAGAGATACTATGCCCTAAATGTCTTACTTACAGAGCCAGGCAGATATGCATGCAAAGTGCTGCAGAGATGTTTACAGGTCCAGAACAAAATACAAACTTCACAGAATTTCTCTCTGAGATTGTTCTTACATTAATAATACACATTACTGCTGGGTTATCTCAGATCACATCAATCTTGTCACCTCTGCCTTAGTTACCAGGCTAAGAGGAACTTAAAATTTAACATGTGTCTGTGAAAAATACTTCTCTCTCAGATGTACAGCTGCTAGGAAGCCACTGAACAGTACAAAAACATGTTGCATGTGAAACCTAGTAATTATCTCTGTCTCAGGACAATAGAAAGAAGCCCCTAGCCTAGACATCCTGTCTCTTAGCTGAGATAAACCAACTTTATAGCAGATCGTAAAACTCTTTACTTATTTTCTCAGAGTTTGCAAGTTAACTCTGTATGTCCAAACTTCTACTATGAAAACATACATTTGCACAGGCATGTAGTTTATACACATTTCTGCTCTTTTCAAGCAGGGTGCACTGTGGTTACATTTTTGAAGGTCAGCACATAACATATAGTTTAATCATGACATACATCTCTTTTACATTTGTAAAACAAGCCTGTGGATTATATTAATATTTACAAATGACATAGGATTATTTATAAAATTCCAGCTGGCAACCTTCACAATTCTCCCCGCCTTGAAAACTCAAGCTAGTTTTTCCAAGTGACCCTTGAGAAACATTGCTTGAGGGGATTGAGCCTGTCTGGGAATACCTTACCCCATTCCCTGTCTTGAGAGCCCATCTACATTGGCATTGCTAACCCCACTGCGGTGCTGCACTGTCATATCACATGATTGCAACCCTAGGCTCCACCTTAGCAACTTAGCATTTGCTGGCTGGCTCGATGTAACCATGTTAGGGGATTGTGATCAGTAACTACAGTGAATTTTCTTCTATAGAAATAAGGATGAAGTTTCTGCAGTGCACACACTATGGCTAGACATTCCTTTTCTACAGCTGCATAGCATTCCTTCTTGGGTTGGAGCCTACGACTGAGATAAAACACTGGGTGCTCTTCTCCCTCTGAAGAAATCTGGCTAAGTACAGCCCCCACCCCATGGTTCGAAGCATCTATGTGCACAACAAATTCTTTGCTGTAATCTGGACCGATGGCATTTACCACGAGTTGGTGAAATTATGTAAAGATGGGGGACTTGACGTTATTAATAACCTGATACAACACAATGAGAACAAAATGATAGTGTTGAAAAACGACATACAACAACTTCATGAAACTATTCTTAAACATTCTCAGTCTTCATTTTTTACAATTTATATAACAGTATTGCCATGAAAATAGATATGTTTATGACTAAGCAAATCCAAAAGAAAGGTAAAAAACTTGAATGTGATGCTCTAGCATATTAAAATGGTTCTGCTTATCCCTTGATTAAGGGGCAGGTTATTAACAGTAACAACAACAATAATTTGATGTAAAGTTCCAATAATAGAATTAGTGTGGAACCCAATGTTAATCAGCTAGATGAAGTGATGGATGAAGTCACTTCTGATATTTCGAGTGATGGCTCAAAAAATGATACTGGGGAAGATCAGACCCTGTAGCCATTTCTACTAACAAAGGGTCTGGAGAGAATGGAAGTGATGGTACATTGTCTCCATTTTTTGGCTGGGGACAAGGCCCAGAACTTGTTCAATTTCCAACAACAATTACAGCAACAATTCCTCCAACAATCACAATTACAGAGGCAAGAAGAAAGGAAAAGCCAGAGGCAAGGGCAAATAAATAAAGAATTTTTGTCAGTTATTTCTTGTCCAGTATACAATTTGTTAGGACGTGTTTTTACAAACACTGAATTAAGAAGTGCTATCCAAAGGGTTCACGTTTATTCCCACCAGACGAGCTAATTATACTGATTTGATTGCAAATTTTAAATTGCTTTTTCGCAAACCCAACCTCATGTTTATTTTGGAGGGCATTAATTCAAGTTATAAGTAAGCCTAGCATTTTTAATCTTCTTTTGAACAATACTTTAAAGGTATTTTGTTTTGTACATCTTGTGAGAATGAGTTTGAAAATATTTATCTAACAAGCCTTTTCAAAGGATTTTTTAATTTAAACCCAAGTGAACACAAAGCTTTATTTGACCCTTGTAGCTACAGGAATTTAAGATATATGAAAGCCGATAAAGGTTGTGTACTTGTAGTTATTGAGGTTACACTTTAAAAAGAAGACATGCATACGATGTTGTGTAATTCTGAATATTATAATAAAGTTAACAAGGATCTTGTGAAGAATTGTTTTAAGAAAGTATATTCTATTTTGTTTGAATTATTTAATAATAAATATATTGATTTTTCTACTTTTGCATTTTTAACAGTAGAACAGCCTGAATTAGGAATGATTTTTAGAATACCTAAAATCCACAAAGATCCAAAGAACCCCTCTTATAAACTGATAATTTCTGTTCCTAGACAAAAAACTGTTAGCATTTCTTATTTTTTAGATAAAGATTTTATATCCACTGGTTCAGCAAAGTAAATGCTGTTTAAAAGATTCTTGGACTTTGGTTAATGAATTTAAAAAATATCAGTTTAAAGGAGATGATATTTTTTTGTGTACCTTAGATGTTAATTCATTATACACCAGCATAAATCAAGAAGAGGGATTGGAATTTGTCAAATTATATTTGGACAAAGTTAGCAAATTTGATAAAGTTTTAATTAGAACAGAGTGTGTGTGTGTGTGTGTGTGTGTGTGTGTGTGTGTGTGTGTGTGTGTGTGTGTGTGTGTGTGTGTGTGTGTGTGTGTGCAAATATATATTTATATATACACACACGTATGTGCGTCTGTGTGTATGCATAGAAAAACTAAGTATTCCATCACTAATGGTATAGTATGTATTACTCTAATATAAATTGAAATGTATTACTTTTGTATAAAATATGTAGTATTATATTCCTGTATATTTAACTAAAGTCTGTCTCTCATGCCTCCATTGAAAATTGGGTCTGCCATTTCCCACTTAGGCATCACACGCAAACTTTCTAATCTCAACATTAACACTTACTTTGTCTGCAGAATAGTTGGCTTACAGACTGAACTCACACAGTCCAAGTAAAGAGTAGTTCTTCTAGCTCTAGAAATGAGTATCTCACAGCGACGGGTCTTGGATCCATTCTTGTTTGGCATTTAATTCTCAAAGCAAAACTGGGCATCGAAGATATGTGGTTAACCAAGTTTGTGGATGACTGCAAACTGAGTGCCAGTATCAACTCAACCTGTTATAGCCAAATTCTCCAGCGAGGCCTAGATCAGACGTACAGCTGGTGCACTAATCACAGGCTCACATGTAAAGCTAAGTGTCAAACAGATACTGCCAATAAGACCCCCTTCCCTTCATCTTATCATATCACTAGCATTCCTTTTAAAACAGATTTTATTCAAGACTCAGGTAATCACAGTGACAAGCACTATGTCTCATTCATGGTCAGAAATCCTTCGACCTCACAATGTTTACCTGTTATGGCATCTCATTTAGGTCCAAGGATGTCCTTGTTCCCCTTTACTTCTCTTTCATCAAACCCTTTATTGAATATATTTTCCCCTTTGGAATGTGCCTCTGTAAGCAACTTGTACAATTTGAAAGGCCCCACAGAGTCCAAAGCAGACAAAACACTTAAGCAGCCCTGACAAACTAAAATCTGTGTTTCTGTACTCAGTCTCTTACAGGCCCATGAGAGGCAATCTCTGCTAAACATTTGTGTTACAAAAAAAGACTTACATTTTGACCTCCTTCATCTTCATAGATTAAAAAGCTAAACTAATTACCTGGTCGAAGGACATGATCCTCCACTGTATGGTCAAGACTACCTACTGCATAACAGGCTTCTTATGCAGTGCAGCCCTGAACCCTTGTACACATCAGGAAACTTCCCTGAAAACCTTTAAGGTAAACTTGATGACTGGATGGATAAATGTAAATTAATGATTTGATGCCTGTTCTCCCCCTGGGTTAAATGAACACTATTCCATTTTACCAGCTTTAAAGAAAAGAGTGTTCAAGTAAGGTATTTTATAATTAAATATATTTGAGATGTATATATATATATATATATATATATATATATATATATATATATATATATATATATATAGTTTTATATACATTTACCACTTTTTAGATTTGTATGTCTGACCACATTCTGTTATGTCATTTGTATATTTTGTGTTTTCAGCCAATGATGTTTTAGCATGTGAATTGATTGGATTATTTAATGGCTGATTGTTTAGTGCTGTGTTATTCTGATGAAGTTCCCTTGTAGAATGAAAGTGCTAAATCTTTCTGTTGTGCTGGTTTTTTATTAAACCTCGTTTTTCATACCTTAGTGGTTTGTGGTTTTGCTTGCTCTCCCCTCGTGACCAATGTGCCTGACTGGGTGTTTATAGGTTATTGGTGGCATTTTACACTCCATTTTCCACCTTTTAAGTTTCTTCTTCTTGTCTGTCCCAAATCATCTTCTCCAAATTATTATCAGCTTTTCTGTACATGAGCCTGAAACACTGTGGTCTTTTCTCTTTAACCTTTCCAGCAACTGCAGTTACTTGGACTTTGTTCTGAAGTAATCACTTCTTTGTCTGTCCCATAGAATGCATCCAGCCACCTGTTTCAAACACTTTATCTCCATCGTCTTTAGCTTCCTAAATTGCTCTGCTTTCAGTGTTCACGTTTCTGTCCAAACAGAAGAACTGGTCACACCACTATTTTGTATACCTTACTTTCCATTTTCTTTGTCATTCTTCTGTCACTAGCTACCTCTGAAACTGTATGTCATTAGGCTACAGCCCCTCTCATTCTAGCTTTGACCTCCTCATTCAGGCTTCCCTTCTCCCCAACCACCCCTCCCAGATACTTGAAGCTGTTAACATGTTCCGCTATTTTCCTTTCTATCTCAGTTTTCAGCGTCTTCTGATTTCCCAATTTGCAAACTATTTATTCTAAATTGTTTTGAAAGAGACAACATTTGTTCATATGTATTTGATGCTGAACAGTTTACCTAGTCAATGTTTGCTTAGTTAAAATCCCTGCAAGGAAATGTATTTTGGATGTTTTTGTTTTTTTTTTTCATCCTAGAGGATAGGCAATAAATACTTATGCTCTACAGAGGACATTGACAACTGTTCAACATTTTTATAGTATAATATTTGATACTACTGCTAATAATTATTTTATAAGCAATTACTAGTCCTAAGAATCTGTTTTTGGCTTCTGGCTTTTAGGCTTTCTTTACATAAATATTGAGATAGTGTTAACTATTCCATGGGATCTGCAACAATGAAATGAGGTATATCCTGAATTTGTGATACAGTTTGGATATTTAAACCAGGTTTCCTCAAAGCAGGTCAAATGCATCTATGTCAAATGCATCTAAATCACCCATTTTATTGGTATGACTTTTAGCATTTAGAAAAGCCACCTATGTCTTTGATTCTTTTGTCATGTGTACTTTTTGTGTGTTTTTGTTTTGGAATTTAAAGAGGTCTTAACACTATGGAGATGGAAATTATCTTATTTAGTATTTGTACATTTCAGGAAGTGAGATAAAACTCTGTGCATGAAAAGCAGATTGACTGGTTGAACATTTCATTCCAGGTTGAAAAGTACCAAGTCATCTGCCAATTGTGTCTAACTGAATGTCACTATTTTGTTTTGTTTTTTATCTGTTGTAGTACCTATCCTGAAGGCACCTCTGTCTGCGCCTCACTAACTCATTCTTACTGTAGGGATGAGAGACATTTATTCCTGCTCAGGAAGTCCAGTCAACCTATTTGTTCCCACCAACAGTGAGAGTCAGGTGGGAAGGTGCTGGCCAGGTCCCCTTACTCCTGTGGGGCATCCTACCCTCCCTGTTGTGTGGTTGTGTGTTGCTGCTGCAAACAGCATGCCTTTGCTCACTGAATCCTGTGGTACATACCTCTGTACAATGGCAGCACATGCTCCCTAGGCACCTGCTCCCTGCACCCTTGCTCCATTGTGCAGAACCAGTGCTCCCACTAGGTGTTATTTAGTTGATGATCCAGAGCCATCTCACTCCCCTCACCATACCTTTTAAGCTAGCTCATAAAGCTCTCAAGCTGGTATTTGAACCGATGTCGCTTGTGCTGTAATCAGTGCTTTATCCCTCTGTACCATAAATATGACTACAATTTGTCTGTATATTCAGATTATAAGATAATGGGAAGATTTTGCAAAGCAGACATGCTTGATATGATGTTCAGTAATCCTGCCATATCCTGCTTTATATTCAAGATGGAGTGCTTTCTTAGAAAGTTTACTTCAATTTGAGCAAAGGCCATGTTGTAATTACCCACAATTCTTTTTTTAGGTAATATTTATCCTTGTTGGTTGCTGACCATCTTTCACTCAATTGCACATTTGTTCCCTGTAACACTTCAGCTGTTTTACTCCTCATCACCCATGTGGGCTGTCCTTCTCCAAATAAAATTTGTCTTAATCACCTTCACATTGGGAAGAGTAAAAGGTGGACAAGCTGTCATCCAGGCATCATGAAAGGTAGATTGTTTTCCCCAGGTCTGCATGATGTTGATCACTGTAACCTGTTGCAAATGACCTTACACAGTACCACACCTACTATGGCTCATGAATGTTTCCATACCTGAGATAAAACATGACTTATGTACTGCACACAGCTTGGTGGGCTAATACATCTCAGTCCACTGTGCTGTGTGCTGAAGCACCTTCCTCCATTAGGTTTCGGTCATGCTGTGGGGTGGGGTGCTTCCCCTTCCTAGGATGGGCATCCCAGTGTCTTTTGTTCATTGCCACCCTCCTCAGCTGATTTCTCCAGTGCCCAGGCCTGTACTATAACAGATCAACTGAGTTACTGTGAGGGCCTTCATCTATGCCACAGAGCTGGCATATTTAATCCTTTTTTACATAGTTGAGACATTCCTAGTTTTGTAACCAGGCAGCCGTGGTACTGTCACAAACTCCTTGCAAAAGACTACTGAAATATGTGCTTATTTTATGTAAAATAATAGTATCAATTACTAGGATGTTTTGGGGGTTTCTAAATCCCTGTGCCTGGTTATTGCCTTCAGTTTTAATATGTTAACATGCTATTATGGACTATTCTCATTGACACATAATATTATGATTGTACGCATGCGATTTACTGTGAGCAGTGGGAGGTCTGAGTAAGCCCACCTACCCAGTTATCAAACAAATAAGGAAATAAATATTTTAGAAAGTTCAAAAATTCTGCTGCATTTCATTTGTTTCCCATCTCATGTACAGAGTACAGAAAAAAAGTCATCTCTCTCTCAACATCTTAGCACAAGAAATCAGGACAAAGCCAAAAATAACAGGGGGACAAAGGTCGAGAAATATGGACAGTTTTAAAATATTGATCTCATAAACCATGAAAGTAGATGGAATATCAGACTTTGCATTAATATGCATTTGCTGAAAAATAGTGAAAAACTTCAATGCCTGTCATTATTTAGTGACTTCTAACTTCAAGGATTTGCTAGAAAACCATAACTTTTGTGACGAGCAGACCAAGCATATAACCCAAAAATCTGGACTTTCTGTGAAAATATCAACAGTTGACAGATACGACAAAAGTCATTTCACTTGTCTTATTCTGAATTGTATCCCAGGCCTTGCACCTCATTACTGCCCTTTTCTAAAACTTTCCCACAGTAAGCGATCTCGCCTCTGTGACACTATACAGTGGTACCTGGAGTATTGCATTCTTCTTGCCTCTTTTGGTACCATTCCCTGTGTGCCTGTATCCCAGTGAGTACTGTTATAGAGATGACATCATCATTTTCTTTCTGTTACCATATTTAATTATATGAAAATCTTTTTCTTGCATGGTATTCAATATTCCACACACCCACAGACACACAGACACACCCATAGACACATGCACACAACACAGTTTCTTCTTCTGGATTCGTGGAACTCATGTCAATGACTGGATATTGGTTACCATAATGTATACATTTTATCCAAAATCATAGGTACATTTCCAACCTCTTACTCAGAACATCTGTTAAATTTTAACTAATGCCATAGCATAACTATTTCTTTATCACTTCATATGAACAGGGACTCTGTAACAGTTCAATATCCTGTTAGGAGACACATTTAATAATCACAAAGTTAGATTGTATGGCTGCTTAATTCATTGACAGTCTGTCCCTTTCTGAAAATTGTCAGGGGAAGATAATTATATATACTGTTTCTTATTTACATTATGGCAGACTGGCTACTTATAATAGCAAAACATACAGTGGATATAAAAAGTGTACACACACCTGTTAAAATGCCAGGTTTTTGTGATATAAAAAATGAGACCACAATAAATCATTTCAAAACTTTTCCCACCTTTAATATGACCTATAACCTGTACAATTCAATTCACAAACAAACAAATATGTTAGGGGAAAAATGTAAAAAATAAAAAATGTACAATAAGCTGGTTGCACAAGTGTGCACACCCTTAAACTAACAGCAGCTTTTGATTTAATTACAGCATTCAGTCTTCTTGGGTACACACTTGCCATTAATTAAAGAGGCTCTGATTAACCCCAAATAAAGTTCAGCTATCCTAGTAGGATTTTCCTGACATTTACTCAGTTGCCTGCTACAGCAAAAGCCATGGTTCATAGAGAGCTTATAAAGCATCGGCGGGATTTCATTGTTGAAAGGTATCAATCAGGAGAAGGGTACAAAAAAATTTCCACAGCATTGGATATACCATGGAACACAGTGAAGACAGTCATTAAAAAGGGGACAAAATATGGGACAACAGTGACGTTGCAAAGAACTGGACGTCCCTCCAAAATTGATGAAAAGACAAGATGAAAACTGGTCAGGGAGGCTGCCAAGAGACCTACAGCAACACTGAAGGAGCTGCAGGAATTTCTGGCAAGTACTGGTTGTGTACTACATGTGACAACAATCTCCTGTATTCTCCATATGTCTGGGCTATGGGGTAGGGTTGCAAGATGGGAGCCTTTTCTTACAAAGGAAAACATCCAGGCCCAGCTACAATTTGCAAAACAATACATCAAGTCTCCCAAAAGCATGTGGGAAAATGTATTATGGTCTGATGAGACCGATGTTGAACTTTTTGGCCACAATTCCAAAAGGTATGTTTGGCACAAAAACAAGACTTTGCATCACCAAAAGAACACCATCCCCACGGTGAAGCATGATGGTGGCAGTATCATGCTTTGGGGTTTCTTTTCTTCAGCTGGAACTGGGGCTTTTCTCAAGGTGGAGGGAATTATGAACAGTTCCAAATACCAGTCACTTCTGGCCCAAAACCTTCAGGCATCTGCTAGAAAGCTTAAGATGAAGAGAAATTTCACCTTTCAACATGACAATGACTCCAAGCATACATACAGATCAACAAAAGAATGACTTCACCAGAAAAAAATAAAAGTTTTGGAATGGCCCAGCCAGAGCCCAGACCTAAATCCAATAGAAAATCTGTGGGTGACCTGAAGAGGGCTGTGCACAAGAGAAGCCCTTGCAGTCTGACAGATTTGGAGTGCTTTTACAAGGAAGAGTGGGCAAATATTGCCAGGTCAAGATGTGCCATGCTGATAGACTCCTTCCCAAGAAGACTAAATGCTGTAATTAAATCAAAAGGTGCTTCAACAAAGTATTAGTTTAAGGGTGTGCACACTTATGCAACCAGCTTATTGTATGTTTTTTATTTTTTTATATTTTTCCCCAACAGATTTGTTTGTTTTTCAATTGAATTGTGCAGGTTATAGGTCACATTAAAGGTGGGAAAAGTTATGCAATTATTTATTGTGGTCTCATTTTTTATATCGCAAAAACCTGGCATTTTAACAGAGGTGTGTACACTTTTTAGATCCACTGTATATGGAAATTTCCAACTAGACAAAGTATAAAATGTGTGAGACATTTGGGCAGCTCTGATGTGGTCAGATTCTTTCTTCTGTTCTTTCTCAGGTGCTAACAGTGGTTGCATCAAACCCAGGAAAGGATATTCACTTGTGGTAGGTAAAGTATCCTCCATGACAGTCAGTGTCACATAATTTTGAAGGTGTTGCTGGTGGTAACTGTAGTATTTATAGTCTTTTAAAGTTTAACCCAGCTCTCTGGAATAGAGAGATAAAGCCATATGACCCAGACAACCTAAGTGCAATTAATGGATTGAGCACAAAACAGCAGGGCAGGGTGGGAAACTGGAGTGAATGGCTTATGCTAGCTCACCCATCCTAGGTGAAAGGAAAGTTAATTTTGGATGGCTGACCACCACTGGCACCAAAACAGCCAGGAACTAGAACTGGGGGGGGTGCAAGCTTTGCATTTTCTAGACAGTAACAGCAATCTTCAAATAATGCCAATGTGGTAGGACACATATACATGAGGAAAATGTCTTACTCTTCCACAAAGAGGTGAAGGATCCTGTCAGACACCTGGTGGGAGGAGGTTAGAGGCTTAAGGAAACAATTTTTCATTTGAATCAATGTGACTTTTGGCTTAGCCCTAGATAGTCCAGGTAAAGTGTCAGCAGTGGGGGCCAAGACAGGTTGAGAACTATCAGCCCTTCCTTGCAGTTCCCTTGGAGTGCTAGCCGGGATGGTCTGTTAGGGGAGGCTGATGGTCCTTGGAATGCTGCAGCAACAAATAACCTCTGTGCCTGCTGGGGTAGCTGCTCATTTTGGTCTGATGTTACCCAAGTCAGTGACCACACTGCCACTGATGGTACAACTTTGCTATGATTTACAGGAGGGAAGTTCATGGTTGGCAAGTGTGGATGCATAAGTTACCTACAAAAACAGTCTTATAAGGGAAGAATAAAAGGGACTCACAGTGGTGCAGCAGTTGAGCAAGATTTTAATAACATGTCCTTCTAGTTGTGCATGACTATATTGCTTGAATGGCAACAACCCCTTACTTTCTTCCCAAAGGTCCAAGAAAAGGATAGAAGAAGAAAGGGGCCTTTCTTGCAAACCACTCAAAGATCCCACAGACAGTCCTGGTTTCCCTCAACTGTTCTTGTCAAGGGGATCTCAGTTGTTACTAAGATAGAAATACTTGGTCTGTTTGGAGCATATCCTGTGCACTTCTCTTCATAGTCTGACGTACACATATATACTGTCTTGTTCTTCCATTGGGTGCATAACATATATTAATCTGTCTCATTGTGAAAAATCTTTGAAGACAGTTTATGAAACTACAATGTTTTGTAATGTAGATGCATATGGAATATGTGGAGGTCTGCTTTGTGATTTTTTTTTTTTAGTTTGGATTATTGTTTCCCATTCATTTCAGTAGAATGTGGTAATTATAAAAATAGAAATAATGGAACAATACTAAGTAAGTGATCCTACTGTCCATAAGAGGCCTAAGCCATATACACCTTTAAGTAGACACACAAGCATTCTTGCCACCCTTTACGAGTATTAAATAGTGTCCACCTCCTAAATCAAGCAAGGCTGTACATGATAACCCTAGTGCAACCATGTCTACCCATTCAATCATCAAAACTAGCCTTAAAGGAAAAAAAAGACTAGACTAGACTTAAAGGAAGACAAAGTATTATTTGCTTGACCTGTAGTGGTAACTTATTTCATAGGCTGGGAATACATTGAGGTAGGAACTCATCTCTCCAGCAAGTATTGTTTATTTCAAGTTACCAGAACAGATGCCTGTAGAGCCACTGTCTTTTTTTTTTTTTTTTTTTTTTTAAGAAATTGATTAAATTCTCTACTGAATATGGATGCTCGTTATATTAATATTGTCAGTCAATTCTGTGGTGCAATTATATTCAGATATACTTTATAATTATGTGTTTTATTAGTGTACCCTTGTTCAGGATAGACTTTTAGATGTCTGTTTTGCCAGCAGTGCTGCTTTGCAATTCTCTGCCTTAGGTTGTAATTTTCTTTTCTTTGTTTTTTACTTATTTATTTATTTTAATTTTGAAATATTTAATTCCAATGGATTTGCTTTATGTAATTGTATTGTTTTGTTGTATTCAGTATGTGATTGTTTGCTTGTTGACGTGAATAGTGGTTGTCGTTGTGTCTTCCGGCTTTTCCCGGTTAGGGGTCGCCACAGCGGAACTCCGGTCCACTAATGATTGGCAGTAGATTTTTATGTGCTGAGTTGCCAGCCCTGACACACAACCTTCAATGAAGGTACGCCCATTCATGCATGTCTTCTCACAGAAGACGCTCTAGCTGAGAATCGAACAGGACAACGTCTCTACTGTGAGACGACAACGGTACCGCAGCACCACCACTGCAGTATTGGCATGAATAGTGGTGAGTAGCAATAATTGGTTACATATTTAGATTGCCAAGAAAGGGTTGAGATGACAGATGCTTGATAATCACATCAATAGTAATAAATAAAATATGTACACTATCTACACTGTGTATTTCAAAAACACTTTATCACACCTCTTTATCTCTATCCACTGTTATGATGAATTTACTTATCAACCATAAAACCTTGAAAACACAGCTTTTTGCAAATATCTTTCAGTAACATCAAAGTTGTAGTTTAATATGCTCAGGTCAAAGCCTCATTCTCTCCAGGCTGTCTGTGCATCTGTTAGTGGCTAACATTCATTGACTGTCATTTGAGTTGGTTTATACGTGATATACACTGCCATTGCCATGTTGATAGAATCACTGTTAATCCAGAAAAATAAACCTGTTTTGTTATATTAACAATAAACTCTACTAAAACATCATCTAAATAAAACAAAATAGGAAACCAAACTAAATTATATCACAGGACAAGTCCATTTAGCATGATGTATCCCTACTGGCAAAATGTTTTATAGTAGTGCTTAAGGTGTGGTGGCAGCCCCCCATTAAGATTTCTTGTACTGATTTTGTTGCTGTTTTATTTTATTTTCCTTCTATTCTGCAAATGTTCTAACTTAATGTTTACCAAGGGTAAAGAAGAGGCTCAACACTTCAGTTTCTTTCAATGCTTTACTTAGTCAGATATCAAAATTCATACTATTATACAATACAATAAAAGAAAAAGAAAGAACATCACCAGTTAACCTATGAAACTTCATTCGAGTCTTTCAATGACTGTGAAATCCCGGAACAGTCGGACTGAAGATTAGTTCATCTGGAAGCATAAGTCCTACGCGGTGCATCCATCTGTAGGTGAGATTTCATTCTGCTGTCTGGAAAACCCCTTCTTTTATACAGGCAGGACAGTAGTGTAAACAACTGTACATGACTTTAGTCATGCATCCCTTAAGCTGATGTGGCATAGTGACTGGGTGTTGCCCAGACAACCAACAACATTCTGTTCCCATAACACCCTGACATATGTTACTGCATAGACATTTTCTGTTCCCATAACACTCTGACATCTGTTACTGCATAGACATGTAAGATTGCACACATAGCTGTTCTAAGTAATTCATAACTGGACTGTTTTCATGACTGGATTCAATGAAGTTATCCTTCAAACATATCTCTCACCAGACATGTCACATTTGTATCACATTCAGTCCCTAGAGTCATTGAATCCTTAGGTATATTGATACATTACAGGATAACGTTTGTGCAATCTACATGTTATGCAGCAACTCCAAATGGTTAATATAATAATCAAACACAAAATAAGTAATATTGGATGAATCAACCAATTAAAAAATTGGGTTGCTTTGGGTGAATGCCCTGAAAAAATGTCCCACCAATGACTGTATCTGCTTACATTTTTTTAGCTAAATGTACTAATTTATCACTTACAATTACAGTTTTCAATTCATGATCCAGCAGAGTCTTATTTATTTTCTGTAAATGCTGTATTAATAATTCACTAGAATTTAATATTTTATGTAATACATGTAATGAGAGTGGTAAATTAGGCTTAGAAAGTGATTTGAAATTCATCAAAAAATGCACATTCTGTGTCTGTGTTTTCTCGAAAATATATGTAGTGTTATACCATGTCAAATGTGTAACATTCTGAAAACATCCCACAAAAGGAATTGTTTTAAGTATTGGAATACTATGATTACATACCATACATATATACTGTTCTGATACCTCTATAAACATTTCACATGTTAGTGGTAACACAGTCCAGAAACAAAGATAAACTGAATGTTGTAACAAACAAGGTTCGTATACTGGTGAGTGTTGTCTGCAAATCAATCCATTTAAAGTAGTAACACACTATGTTAGCTGATGTGTGGTATTTTTGCTATCAGTGTAATTTCCCTGCAGAGTAGGTAACCACAGCTGATAAGGTGGGCCTAAAAGCAGTGGCAATGCTAACATTTGACACATAATTTCAGGTTGTGTTACATTATAATGAATAAACTGTCCTGTACACCCCAAATCTGTACATATTGTAAAGTGTGGCTGTATAAACAGCCAATGTGTTTCTGGAAGCTATTTCTTAAACAAGTTTCTCCATGCATATTCATTAGCTGTTATTAATTTCATTTGAACATTATGTTTTTGCACTTGCATATATATATATATATATATATATATATATATATATAATTTAAACTACATTCTGTCCAACTGAGTAGTACAGTCACACTCTTATCAAACTGAAAATTTGCATATAAGCTACTATTGAACTGTTCAATAAATTCCTTGTTAAAGTCCAAATGTTCTTTCTGTGGACTCCAAATATCATGCAATATCATAACCTGTGTTATGCAGCTTACTCTTTAAAACATCATTATCAATAGAGTTTAATGTTCCAAGTCCTACACCCACTCCTCCTAAGACAGTGTCATACCATGCTCATTTAAATCAACACTGCTTATTTGTAGGAAAAGTCAGATTAAAATGTACAACATATTTTTGATATTGTTGTGCTACTTTGACACACATAGATGGTTTTCACATAATCTGGTCAGTATGCATGATGTAATGCTCTTGCAATACATTTAATTGTGATGCCCAAGTGTTTCTTCCATATATTACTGTTGCATTCATACAAAATAGTACCTGTATATTTTGTATAGAAATTGTGTTATTGAAAAGATTTGTTGTGCTTTCATTTTTACAGAATTTCCAGTTTTCTTTAATTGTAGTATCAGAGCCACATGTACAACATTTTATGTCTGTTACAGTTGTCATGGTTATGTCAGTATTATTTCCGGTCAACTGTAAATATAAATGTTCTCTTCTCGCTCTCCATATCATGGCACCGGATGGAGTTGTTATATTTACAGTATTGCAACCTTCATTCACTTCACACGTAAAATTACCTTGTGTTCGATTTGCATTACTTATTCTCCACCCCCATTCAATTTTTGTTATGCGTACAGCTGGTGAAGCAGGTGTCCATGACATATTCAATGGAAAACATAAAAGTAATAATATAAGTGGTCGCAACAAAAATCGCCTCCATCAAAATAGCATAATTTCTTCAGATACGGGGAGGTTTTCTCCCTGCAATCAAATGGACTCCACCACGATCTTTTCATATTTCTAAAGACAAAAAGAATATATTAGTGCTCATACCCTTAAATAACATTTGGATGCTGGGACATGCTCCCATTTTTTCTGACCTGTCCGCAGTATAAGAATTACATTATCTTTACCGGCAGCTACAATTTCAGCTGGTTCTGGCGGACTGTTTTCAGATGTAACCCATATATGGGCTCCAGCTATTAAGCCTGATTGCTTATCATTATTTTCTATTGTAGCTTGTTCAAGAGGTTCAAATACCTGTTGAAATTCGTGAGTCGATAACATCCTCATTAAGGGTGTTTCACTGTCAGTTAAAGGTCTATCGTTTAAGATACACAATGCATTAGTTAAATTCTCTTTCCATTTTCTTACTGTACCATTCTCCATCTTTCTTAATTGAGTTTTCAGTAACCCATTCATACGTTCAATTAACCCGGCTGCCTCAAGGTAATAAGGGATATGATAAATCCATTCAATATTATGATCACTGCAATATTCTTGAATTAATCTACCCTTAAAATGTGATCCATTATCACTTTGTATCTGTATGGGTGTTTCATAATACAGTGTTAACAAATCTAATGCTTTCATGGTATTCTGTTGTGTTGCCCTTCCATAAGGTACGGCTAACAAATAACCTGAAAAGGTATCTACTATGGTACATGCATATTGACATCCTTTATTTTTTGGCAAGGGACCGATATAATATATCTGCCAAACTTGTTCTGGTAGCTTAACTCGTGCTAAATGTCCCCTTATAACTTGTGGGATAGGCCTAGCAGTATTATGCTGGCATATTGGACATTCTACAATAACAGTTTTTACTATGTCTGTTTTCAATAACATTCCTCTCAACAGTGCCCATCGATATGTAGCTTTTTCCCCCAGGTGCCCACATTTTTGATGAGCCCATTTGGATATTCCGATTTGATTGTCATAAGTATCAACCGCTGTTGTAATGGCTATCTTGCTTTCTCCATCTGCTTTTGTGTTAAATAATCGCTCTAAAGTATTAGTAACACAATGCGCATCTATATGATAAACAGTCATTTGTATATGGGAGACAATATATATTTTGCCAAATCTGCTCCCATATCTCTTTCCCCCATACTTCTTTAGTATGAATTTTCCACTGATTTTTCTGCCACATTGGCCATTCGACATAGACCAAGAATCTGTGAATACATGACACTGAGAAGTGTTCATTTATAGTGCTAAAAGAATTGCATATAATTCTGCATATTGACTACTCTTCCCTTCTCCTGTTTGACTAATTATTCTCCCCGATGAGGGGTTTTATGCTACTGCTTTCCAATGTCGCTTGCCACTGACAAATTTTGCTGAACCATCTGTAAACCAAGCATTATCTTCATAGTCAATTTTGGTTGGACTGCCTCAGTCTGTTTTCCACCCAGACCAGTTACTATCACTCGCAGTCCCTTGAAATGTCTAGGATTCCCATAAATTAATGTGGCCTCTGCTCCAGTATCTACCAACGCTTGGACCCTTTGCATGTTTCTATTTTTCCATAGTATCTCTAAATTCAGATATGGTCTATGGTCCAACTTCCAGGTAGATACCGAAGACTGACCTATGCATTTTTCTTTTCTGCAATGCCTGCAAACAGATCAGCATACTGCTGCCGTATCTGATTGTATACCCCGCCATGCAGTTTGGAACCCTTTTCAGCTTGTTGTGCTCTCTTACCTTCAGAGTTACTTACTACCTCCGTCTCTACCTTTGCTTCTACCTTTCACATTCTTGTTTTCAAACCCCTGTCCTTATACATTTGCCATAAAGTTCGTGCATCTGATCCATCTATATCTTCCTTTTTTACTCCATCGTTAAGTAAAGCTAAAATCATCTCCTTCCTAGTTACTCTGCTTGATTTCCCTTCATTATTTTGTGTATTTGTCCCTGAACGTGATCGGGGTGCCCAGTCACCCAGATCAGCTAATTGTCTAATCGCTTCTGCCACTGTAGACAAGAGATTCCCTGTCTGGTTTATCAATAACGTCAAAATGACTTGCTTATAAGCAGGCGGGGCTGTGCGTATGATATAACTATGCATGGCCATTGTCATAGCTTCATTCATAATAATATAAGCCTGTCCTATAAAAATTGCCATTTTCATTCCTTCTTCTTTTAGTCTCCGTACGGCTTCTTTTAAAGTATACCAAGGTTTATCATTGGCAGCCCAATCAGATGCCGTTGGGTATTTTTTGCTACACCCCTGCACCACCAGCTGTAAAATTGTAATATTCTCTTCACCAGAAAAACTTCAGAATTCATCTTGTATAGTGAGATCAGGACAGAGAGTAAAAAATTTCTTTGCATCATCCCGATTCACCATTACAGTTCCTGCCCTTATATCATGCAATCGTACCACCCATGTCAATAATGATTCACCACGGAGCTCTTTAAACTTTGCTGTGATATCTGCAATCTCCTGAGTAGTGTAATCTTCGTGTACCTTATCCAGGACTGTCGGTCTCCTCTGCACTAATATTACATTACCTTGTTGGTCTCTCATTGCATTCCTGAGTAGTGTAATCTTCGTGTACCTTATCCAGGACTGTCGGTCTCCTCTGCACTAATATTACATTACCTTGTTGGGTCTCTCATTGCATTACTGGCCGCATCTCATTGTGGTAATAGGACAGCCTCTATCATTTTCCACCTAATAGATGGTTTTACATCTTTTACCACCATTTCATCTTGTTCTGAACTACCAGCTGAGTCACTGTCCTCTTCATTCGGGGAATACCAAATGTCTCCATCCCATTTGTCTGGATCCCAGCTTACCCGCTACTTGCCGGCGGATTTTCTTCTCATTTATTTTTCCTTTTCACCTCTTATATTTATAATGGGCTACCCAAACTGCAGCTCTTTCAGCTATGTTCTGGTAGGCATCCATTTTATCCATTAACAACTTATTTTGGCATTGTAACATAACTATTTTAGTTTGCAATTCATCTATGTGTTTTTGCAGGTTTTCTGCTTTCAATTTCATCATATGAAACTGATCATGCATTTTTCTGTATGCAGACAGCAGGATCCAGCCGTATCTGCATATGGTACTGAATTCCTTTCCTTTACATATTTCTACAGTTTTAAGACATTTTATAACATTGTCTGGTTCACCAGAGGCTAATAATGCATGCCAGTTTTCACATAACCCTGTATTTTCAGACCATTCTGAAGCTAATTTACTATATACATGAACATCATCTCAGCCCGGGATACGTTTTTCCTTATCACTATTCTTTTCCCTTTGTAACCTCTTTTTGAACGTTTTGGAATCCTGTCGATTATGCCAAATGTTGTATTTTATTTTCCTTCTATTCTGCAAATGTTCTAACTTAAAGTTTACCAAAGGTAAAGAAAAGGCTCAGCACTTCAGTTACTTTCAATGCTTTACTTAGTCAGATATCAAAATTCATACTATTATACAATACAATAAAAGAAAAAGAAAGAACATCACCAGTTAACCTATGAAACTTTATTCGAGTCTTTCAATGACTGGGAAATTCCAGAACAGTCAGATCGAAGATTAGTTCATCTGGAAGCATAAGTCCTACGCGGTGCATCCATCCTTAGGTGAGATTTCTGTCTGCTGTCTGGAAAACCCCTTCTTTTATACAGGCAGGACAGTAGTGTAAACAACTGTACATGACTGTAGTCAAGCATCCCTTAAGCTGATGTGGCATAGTGACTGGGTGTTGACCAGACAACAGACACCATGCACATTCGAAACTTAATACAACATTCTGTTCCCATAACACCCTGACATCTGTTACTGCATAGACATTTTCTGTTCCCATAACATTGTGACATCTGTTACTGCATAGCAGTGGCGGCTCGTGATATTGGACTGCAGCCCCCCCAGCTCTGAACCACAATGGTATAATCCAATAACAACTTCTCCCTCACATGGAAAGTGAATCCGGACTGCTACCTTACCAGTCCGGATTCAGGAAGAAGGCAGCAGTCTGCTGATGCCCCAGGAGTATATGAGGTGCTAACCGCATAGACAGGAAGGGGATCAGACTGCTAGGTCAGCATTCTTGGAACATTCGCAACTGGTTCTGGGAAACCGCAAGTGTGCATTCTGGCATGAACTCAGAGACGAGCTTAGTGGATTATCATTGCAGAGCTTGGATTTAGCAGCTTTGGATTTTATTTGCAGAGCCAACAGGTAAGCAAATGAAGGTGGATTTAGCAGCTTTGGATTTTATTTGAAGAGCCAGTAGCAGCTTTGGATTTTATAAGCCAGCATGTAACCGAATGAAGATTTTATGAGCAAGCAGGTAAGTGAATTAAGGGAACGCTGTTTGTGTGTGTGAAAAAATAAAACAAGTGTTAAAGTGGTGTATGAAATGTCATTTTTCTAAATAGGAGAAATAACGTAGAAAACTTAATTTCAGCTATAAAAGGCTCAATTTCAGGATCATGGATATTTGTAAACAAAGCATATGTATTTAATGCCCAAAATGTTATTGTTATTAGAGCACAGATGTCAATGAAGTGCTAAGAAGCATGGTTTCCAATGATAAATGACACAGTCTGGTATACCCCATAGAAATCTATACAGCCTGACAAAAAAAAAATGCTGTCAGAATAATATCTGTTAAAACTTCTATTGTAACTTTTTTATAAACCTTATAATTCTTACTGGAGCTTTTCTCTCCGGGCCTCTACTGAAAATGGACATATATCCAGCTAGACTAGCCTGGTCAACAAATGTAAAATAAATAAATAAATAAATAAATAGTTGAAGTTGCCATTCATATCTGCATATAAGCAAGTAGTGTACTTGGGAATTTCCTGAAGTTGTTGTTAATGTTAGAAAATGCAGTGTAAGGCCAAATATTGTACCTCTAACCACATGCTCACTCATCCAGCATTCTTACAGTATTTCCACAGTGGCCTTTTACTCAATGCAATACAACAGCAAAGAAATCTGTGGCCAAATAAAACTGCAAAGCACATCCATAATATTGAAAAATGGACTTGTTTAACATTACAACTTTGAGCTTAATTAAAAATGAAAAATTGATTAACAGAACAATAAATGAATAAATAAATAAATAAATAAAATGAACCTTTTAAGCAAATTGTACTTATAACATTTTCTTCAATAATTAACAAAGAATAATAATAAAACATTTATATGTATAACATTGCATACAGTAAGTTGTTTAAATACATTATTTTATAAATAGTAACAATTGTCACATTCTTTCAAAGCACATCCCTAATACCTTCATATTACCCAGATGCTAATAAATTAGTGCTGATTATAAGACCCTGATTAAGCAGTAACGTTATCAAGAACAAAGTTAAGAAGTCAACATTCTAAAGTAAATTAACAAAAAAAATTTGGCTTAATTTAACAATTGATGGATATATGTTAATGATGTTTATAAAAAGAAAAAGTAATAAAGAAAAAACATATCATATAACATTTTGCAGTACAGGTATAATTTGGTAAATTACATGAATATTCAGAACACATCATGCTGTTTTAAAGTATATTTGATTATATGATAAACTACAGGAAATGAAGCATTATTTGCCAAACACCCTAACACAGAAAACTATTTTCATGGTTTTGTGTGTGTGTGTGTATAAACAGGTCCTGTACTATAAACTATTTTTTCATTTTTGTGAGAGTGTTCACATGACGCTTATGTGCCTCATATGTTTGTTAGTTTCACCAAAGCTACTCTTGACAGGTTGGTCATCTGGTTGCAGGTTTTACTGGTTTTCTTGGCAGAGGCTGGGAAGTGGCTGATGATGATGATGATGATGATGATGATGATGTTGTTAAGAGCTCTGCCCTGGCACTGTTCCCCAATGTTTCTTCTCAGACCATATAAGTACATGTTGAAAAGCTATTCATGGACATGGTGTTTCTCAACAGGATCCATCATCCTTGAAAGGAAATACATTTATAGAAACCAAATGCCCTGCCATTTGGGAAAAGCTGGGAATTTAGTATGGCTTTTGCAAAAAAATGGAATTAGACCAAAAGCAGAAGGGTCTACATTGGACTATGTTGTTGTTGTGTCTTTCGGCTTAGGGGTCACCACAGCGGAACTCCGGTCCGCTAATGTTTGGTAGTGGATTTTTACGTGTCGAGTTACCAACCCTGACGCACAACCTTCAACGAAGGCATGCCCATTCACGCATGCCTCCACACAGAAAACGCTCTAGCTGAGAATTGAACGGGACAACGTCTTGCTGTGAAGCGACAATGCTACCACAGCATCACTACCACGGTGAATATATGCCTCAATTATTTTTTAATTTCATATCCGTATTCTTTATGCCATAAAGACAAAAGGAAAAAAGTTTGTTTTGATTCACTTACCTGTATATGGAGGCCTTTCATATTCTTCAGAAATGGTTGTCCTTAGTTTATAAGTTGGCTCAGATAAGTTCCTGTTTTGTTTCCTCAATTACACTAAAGCATTACAGAAACAGATGGTTGCTTCAGGGTCACAGTAAGCATGCATTTACAAAAACAGAAGTACAGGAGTTTTGACCTAACAGCTTGTGAACCAGCTATGTGAATACATCTCATATAGGTTATTATGCCAGGACAAAGGTAAATGGACAACTGAAGGGTAGCCAGTTAACTGGCATGTTTTGGAAGGTGATAGAAAAAGCAGAGTAGTTTTTGATAAAACATACAAAAGGAGAGCTTGCAGATTTCACAAAGACATAAGCCAGAAATGTACCCAAAGCCTGAAAAGCAATAACCTTAACCTTGACCAATGTGTCAGGGCCATCATCATCAGTCAGAGACATTTCAAATTGTGACATACTTGTTGCACCGCACTCCCCCATTTAGTGACTCTGGATGTGTCCAAGCACAGCAAGGAGCAGTTATGTAGTGTAAGTGTGCAGAGTATCCCCCCATCCAAGGTAGACATAAGTACTACAGTGCCTTTTCACCTGTCCTTGATTTTGCAGAATGTTCTGGTTTTCTGTCATATTTTTATACTGTTGATTTATGCTTATTATCATTCAGAAAATGCATGCTGTTTCAGTGCCTGTTGCTCTGTGTTTAAGTAGCAATGTTTTAATGACCATCAGGTAAGCTTGTCTGAGATTATAAGATGCAAGTAAGCTTTAATAAGCATACTGTTACCATGTTAAAGAATTACCAACATTGAAAGCCTTTTTATTGTTGCCATGCAGAGAATATTTACATAACTAGGTAACGTATAGGCCTTAGGTATTGAAATGCATATGACAGTATTTGTAGTAAAGGATAGGATCACAATATTTTCAGAAGCTCACTACATTTGTTGTTGTTGCCATGCAGAGAATATTTACATAACTAGATAATGTACAAGCCTTAGTTACTGAAATGTGTAATACACTATTTGTAATAAAGGGCAGTATTACAGTATTTTCAGAAGCTCATTACATTTGTTGGAGACTTGCAATCATCTTTGCAGGCTTTACCAGCCATAAACTAAATATAATGCCAATCTATCATGTGTGGTCCATAACCTGTGCAGTAATCCTTTAAGCAATTTATCTTGAGCTTGTTTCTTGTTTGCTGTTCATGTTTTACTTTGATCATGTTTTACCCATGAAACAAGTAGGTAGTTGTTGTCAGGCAGCAGTTTTTTTTTGGATAAGAAACATTTTTACAAGTGGGGGTATCACAAAGATTGCTATGTTCCGTATGTTACTTGTTAGTTTTCTAAAGCTGAATATAAATTATAATTAGAACTGCGGTGCAAGGAGAAGTGATTTGAGTGGAGTGCTGCTTGTTTTTCTTATACTTGATTTTAACTGGCATTCCAGTTATGTATTTAAAACGTAATTTATTTTTTCATGCCTCTCAACCTTTTTGTTTCCATCTAGATATTAAGTAAGCTGTCATGTAGCCAATGCATTGAAATATTTTTTCTTCTACACTTCATTTTGTCTTGATTGGACTCTCACAATGACAGTTTGGCACCCAGGGCAGCGTATTTAATTAAAGTTCCAGTTTTTGTGGTTTTGAGCATAGCTCCACCCCTTTCTGGTTGGCCACACCCTTCCAATTGGCCTCACCCATTCAGCTGTCTCCTGCATCCCCCCTTTGATTTGAAGTCACCAGCCGCCACTGCTGCATAGACATGTGAAATTGCACACATTAGCACCCTAACATCTGCTACTGGGTAAACAGACACCATGCACAGCACATTCCAAACTATATACACGATTCTGTTCCCATAACCTTTTAACACCCTGACATCTGTTACTGCATAGACATGTAAAATTGCACACATAGCTGTTCTAACTAATTCATATCTGGACTGTTTTCATGACTGGATTCAATGAAGCTATCCTTCAAGCATATCTCTCACCAGACATGTCACATTTGTATCACAGTTGCCGTTCAGCAAATGTGGTCTTCAAGGCTACTTACTACCCCCATCTTAAAACCCTTTCCAAAAATGCTGGTATTAGGACTACTATCTCTCCAGATGTGTAGCAGCAAGTACTGTCTATGGGCCTGCCTTCTCTGCTTGGACATGCTTATTCTTTCTATGCAGTTACAAAATTTCTATTTTCTTCCAAGGCCATACTTTTCAACCACTGTGATTTAGGCATAGCACTATAATTTTAGGTCTCATATTTACCTTCGTTACTTACAGATTTACTAAATGAGACCTATTTATGGGTACACACTTTACTAAACAAATACATAAATAACTAAATAATAAATAAACTGAGCCTACAGAAAGATTCAACATCACATATTATATAGGGTCTAGTATATGGAGACCTTCTATTTTGAAAATTAAAAGTGATCCTTTTTCTAACCCTGTGTTATGATTTTAAAGACCAATGCTATGATTTTAAAGCTCAGAAATGTAGAGGTATGGGAGGGGAGGGGACTACAAACACAAATAAATCAGCAAATGCCTAAATTGCATTTTATGCCTAGCAATATAGACAGTGAATTGTCTAGATTTACATTTTATTGAGTGTAGGCTGGCTGTATTTTTTTAGTCATTCACCATAAAAATAATCTAGGTTTGCAAAACTTTTGGAGATTTATGGGCACATTTTTCTTTTAATACTCTCTAGGATGTGCAGTAGCAAAACTCACTCACCTCACTCCTCGTTGAATTTCTAATTAAAGCAGAACACACTCAAAGATGACATGCTATAAGTACATTTACTCAGCAGCATCAGCAGCACATACCTCTCAACTGTCCAGACTTTTGCCTCATATTTACAATCTTTTTCTCATAAAATGTGTAGTTTTCTGAAAAAAAATAATGAGGAATGAAGTTAATAATTAATGACTCACACTTGAGTTTCAGAGTTCATATCCTTCTGAAAATGTATGCAAACATAAATCATGTTATTCTAGTAATGATGTAAGAGCAATATTTAAAATCTGTCCCTATTTTTGGGCTGTTGTCCCCATTATTTTAGGGTTCGTCCAGACTTCTTGCACTAAAATGTTGAGAGATACGAGCAGCAGCTATCGCATTACACAGAAATACATAAACTTAATTAATATAAATCTAATTACATAGACTTAATTGATAAAACACAAATATAATTAGTTCCCATATTCTGTAACTCACCTTGAATCAAGCCAAATTATGTATTTGCAGTAACTTGTCCTGGGTAAAGCAGCAGTAGTTATGACATGAATGTGAGGGGGCAGCCACGCCCTCAACCCACATATAACTTTCGCTTTACCCTGATTTCCTAATTCGCCTCATACTTTTGCCCTTTCCCACGTAACGTTTTGTGATAAATTACTTTGGCTTAGTAAGTCAACGAACGATGCGTGGCATTAATGCTTCTTATTGTTCTGAAAATGCATATTAATACAAAACCTGATGTTCTATAAGCTCGCTTTAAGTGAATTATATAGTAATATTTAAATATGCCCGATTGGTGGCTTTTGCCCACCCCCTTACTTTTGGCTTTGCCCAGAAATTCCTGAGCAAAGAGGTTGAAAGGTATGACTTTGAAATACCACGAGTAATGCAGAAAGAGTCTTCATTGTAAGAGTATACTGTAAATGTACTTCTTAAGATTGAATTTCTTAATATTTTAGCACTGAAAAGAGCCTATCCCGCGGTATACAGGCAGTGTAACACACTTAGGAGGCGGAAAATTAACGCTATGGAAAAACAAGTTATTTTCTAATTTAAAAAGTCCCCCAAGAAGGCAGTTGTCTGCAGTCACGTATTTGCTAGTTACGAATATAGTTATGATTTTAAATAGATTTGGCCTCGTACACCGAGGTAAAAAATTCCAAAGTATGCTGCTACCTGTATATAACTAATCAGGGACAAATCCAGAAATTACACTTTTAAAACACTAGCGCAGTTAACTTGCGGAATGTAAATTAATATACAGTTTCTAAAGTAAAAAAAAAGTCTACAGCTCTAACTACTAACATTATTTATTAAACGTAATTCATTACTGTTATCCGAAAGACAAGAGTTAGAATTAAAACTTCAAATGAGTCAAAATCATGGTAAAAACCCATGTAAAACAGCGACCCTAGTGTATCTTAAAAATGTAAAGTTTTCGGACGTGTACTTCCGGTTTCGTCATTCTTAGGAAAAGTTTTGTGTTACACATATGGTAATAATTCGACAAAGTATCCACGTTGAAAAGTGGAGATTGTTTTGTACAAAGTGAGTCTACCATTTGCATGTTTTTGTTTTGAAAAACACTTGGAAGTGTTTAGCTCATTTTTGAAGCTACGGAATAGCGGCTGAGTGTGAAAGAAGTTTGTCTCAAGTGATGCTACTGTCCCTCTGTTGTTTTTGAACTCGTCTGTTGCCTGCCTGCTACAGCCGCTGCTCGGCATTTTTGCCTGTCGTTGTCGTTGTGGCACGAGGTTGGTGGGATAGTGGCTGAAAGACAATGTCTGGAAACCTTATGAAGAAACCTGACGTGAAGGTGGTAATGCTTGGAGATATGAATGTAGGGAAGACCTCCTTACTGCACCGCTTCGCAGAGAGGAAATTTCAGGATACTGTAAGCACTGTTGGTGGAGC
Source organism: Protopterus annectens (assembly GCF_019279795.1). Taxonomy (NCBI): domain Eukaryota; kingdom Metazoa; phylum Chordata; order Ceratodontiformes; family Protopteridae; genus Protopterus; species Protopterus annectens. Next base: position 1,453,595,057 of record NC_056735.1, read on the forward strand.
CTTCTTCCTTAAACAGTGGGGGCCCTATAATATTTCTATTTGGGATACGGCAGGTATGACAAATACTTTGTTTTTATTTTGTGTGCAGGCAGTTAATGGTTTATATTAGTGGGGTCTAAGAGTCTAGTTTGTTTTGAAGAAGAGGGGGGGGCACGACCCCATGGTTGACCAATGTCTCTAGTTGATTGATTTAGTAGTTCAAGTGCATAGATCTGGGATGTACAAACCTGTTATTCCATATCATTGTGTATTCATTTATATTACATTTATACTGCTGAGGCTTGATACAGCTTATCGTAACAGTGCAGAAAAAACATAATGTAGCGAACTTGAACTTGCATGTTGGGTTGAGTAGTGTTGAAATTCCTTGCGTTTTTACGAATTGCATTTCCAGTGATCCTGAAATGAAAGCCGCATGTGGAAGTATTTGCTAGGTGAGTTCGCAACGTATCTATGTTTTTACATCATTTGTTGAAAATGTTTTCCTTCTCATTCATTATGCTCGTGATCTTATGATATGGTACAGAACTTTTCTGTTTGAATTGTTTTTAACTGGCTTGGGCTGGGCCTGAACTTGATTAGTGCCTACTCCTGCTCCGGTAAGCAAACTGAATAAATAGTTTTGTTTAGTAAGCAGCTCTCCATACCCCAGAGCATGGGAGTCTTAATCTTCACAGAACACCGGTGCAAGTAGATTCCACAGAACGTTTTGATCTGGTTTACTATACTTTATCCCTGGACCGTGCCTGTCAATTGTCCAGATTTTCGCATCATATTTTAGTCTGTTCTTCTAATTTGTGTTTTTCGAACAAATCTTCAGGATTGAAGTCACTAATGTCGGACACGCAGATTTTACACCCTTCGAAAATGCATGCTAACACAGCATCTTGTTGTTCTAGCGAATTTCTATGTTTATAAGAGCAATACTTAAAAATGTACATATTTGTGAGCCTTTGTTTATATTTGAGCTAAGAAATTGAGAGAGATGCCTTGGAGCAAAAAATGTACATATTTGTGAGCCTTTGTCCTTCTTTGTTCATATTTGTATTTGTGCTAAGAAGTTGAGAGAGATGCATGACAATTCATGTTAGACATAGCCCCTCGCTGACCCTCTTCAAGCGAAATTTGGACGTGTGGATGGGGAATCGCAAATTCACCCCTGGGATCTCTCCGGTGTCCCTGCTAGACAGTGGAACAGTAAACTAATCTTAAAAGGGTACCTTCTGTGACCTACTTTACAGAGGCACAGTAGGCTAATCTAGTAGGGAGGCAGAATCCAAATACACTCTGGCTAGGCTTATAAATGCCCTAGGGCAGGTAGCCTAGTATCTACCTATGAACCTATGCCTTGGAGCAAAAAATGTACATATTTGTGAGCCTTTGTCCTTCTTTGTTCATATTTGTGCTAAGAAGTTGAGAAAGATGCATTGGAGCAGACCTATTAATAATGTACAGGCAGCTATGGTATGGCAGGGACAACTAAACTTTTTGGAACTCCGACGGAGTCTGTGTATCTCCTGTACACCAACTTCACAAATGTAGCCCATTGAAGGTTCCCTGACTGGGAACCGAACCCGGGCCGCGGCAGTGAGAGCTCCAAATACTAACCACTAGACTATCGCTGGGAAGTGCATGTTTCTGGACAACATTCCTTTTTAGTACTTTGAGGAAATTGCAGATTAGGCAGAAAAACAGTTTATTCAGTCAAGGATCAAAACCTGATCTCTGGCACAATTAGATCTTGCTGGAGGAAGTGGAACAGATATGAGTCTCAGAGATTGCCCCTCCTCTGGAATAGGCTTCCTGTTCGCCCTTCCCTCACCATTTTCAATTGCAGTCTGGACCATTTTAAAAGTATGTACTCTGTGGCATACTTCGTTTGGGCAAGGCTGTACTTATGGCCATGCAGCATGGAAAGTACTCTTCAGTGTAAATTGTTTGGGCCCCTTAACACATTTCTCATTGCTTCACAGGTCATCTGAAGACTGCAATCTCTCTTTTTCTGAAGCCATTTTAATTCATGTATGGGACAACATGCATTCTTTTACATTCTGTAATGGGGTTTTGTACTTTGCACCTGGACAGTGGACTGAAACTTGCATCTCTGTGTTATGTACACCTAGCCTGTCCTGGCAAGTAGTGGGTGGAAGGCAGGAAAGCAAGAACCAGAGGTTATACAGATACAACACACATGTAATCACCTAAGATTTCTGCATTGCTAGACAACTGCCTGTATATCAATAGCGGAAATCTCACTAGTATGGGGAAACCATGCAGACTCTGCATAGAAGACATCCCTGCATGGAATCCACCAGTAGTGAGATGGCAGCACTTGACTAGTGCTCAATTGTCGCACCTAGTTGTGGTCTTGTGAAGAGTAAAAAAAATGTGTGCGTGTATCCTTCACTAGGGTGTGCCCTACCCATGAGTAGTTTCCGTGTGTTGCATCCACTGACGTACGAGATATGCTGTTACTCCTGAACTGGATAATGTAGGTAATCGGAGAATGAAGGATTAAAAGTCTGACAGGAATGGTATCTCTCAGTATAATTTATACAGAACTTTATTTTTGTAAAAGGTTTCATGTTTCTACAGTATTAGTTTGTGCCGTGAGTTGTTCCATCTAATAATGAATAGTTAAAGATGCAGGATAAACATTCTTAAAATTACTAGTATGGTGGTTGGTGTTTAGGTTAAGGTAGCATGCAGGTGTTTCTATAGTGCAGGGTTTGATTCCCTCAGACCTCATTTGTCTACTCTGTCTACTTGAAATGGGACTGTGTGTCCAGTGTGCCTACCTATTTAACACATGGATAGTGTAGTTATTACCATGTTGTTATGCTGCCAAGGGGCTCTCAGGCCCTGTTACCAGAAGAGCAGTGCTTGAGGAGATGTCTGACATGTTATGGTAGCAGTACAAAACTTGTTTGTGTGGTCTGTATGCTCTGTCTTCTGTTTTGCGATGTGCAGGCTCCTTTTGTGCTTTCGTGGGTAATTAATGTATATATACATTTTTCTGCCATTTTGATATGGAGTAAACAAGAAGTCCTGTTTAACTGTCTCAAATCTCTATCCCTATACTGGATCTCCTACAGTTTGCTGCTCAGTGTTTCATGCCTACCCTACAAGGCATCCTCTCATTCCACACTGATGGACTTGTTGCACAAAATTGCATCAGGAATACCCATTCTGAGGACCTAAACCTTGTCAGCAACATAAATGGGACATGTTGAAGGGGCTTGTACCCCTTCTCTGGAACATCCATGTTTAGCAAAGCTCTCCTCTAACCCTGTTAAAATATAATTTGGACCAGTGGGTGGGGAATCACAAATTTACCCCTGGTTTGGCACCTGTATCCCTAATAGACAAGGGGCAGTCTGTGAATGCTTGATGTGTTCAAACTGTATTGTAACAGTAAAATGCATTGGGGTGTTGACAGATGACAGCAATATTTTTGGGAATTCTGGGATAAGTTTGGCTAGGCTTAAAATGGCTCTTGGATTGATAGCCTAGTAACTGTTTGTTGAACTTATAATGCTGAGTAAGTTGGGCTATAATAACAGTGAGATGCATGATGTGCTGTAGAGGTGTGTGTTGTGTTTTTTTTTTTTTTTATTGACATCCCAGTCCAGATACACCAGGGGAATGGCCATATGTAGTTGCTTTCCCAGTCCAGTCTAGAGCAGGTAAAGTTGTGAATAGATATCATTTGCTCGGTAGCCACATTACATATGTGATGTTTTAACATGTTTTGCAAACACCTTATTCCTTTAACTGATTTACAAGAGGCTGCATCCCTTCCAGGACAATTGTACTTTACTAACTGGCACAAACTATTCCTCTGTTACACAGCATCAATGCAGGGGCTTATTTTTCAGACTGAGACTTGGAAAAGGCTATCTTTCTGTGTTTGAGATCTTTAAAGCCAACTATTACTGAAGAAAAGCTGTCAAAGAGCACACGTCTCTGCTGGAGCTGTCGATGCTGTTCATTTATACTTTAATAAGCATTATGAAAGCAGTACAGAAATATTTGTTCTCATCCGTAGTGATACAGAACTGTAATTGAAAAACAAGACACAGAAGAAAAATTAATCACTTTTGTATATCTTGCTGATTTTTCTGTTTTATGGTAAACTGAAATTTTGTATTTGGAGCAGGTCTGGCAGTGGTATTAAGCTTCAGAATTAAAGATGAATTCATCTCTCCAGGCTTCTTGAAATCTGTTATGCTCGGTCAGAATTTCCTGGTCATAAAAGATAAACAAGCAAGCAGGAGTAGTGTAGGAATGGTGTTCAAAGAGCACTACAGCAGCATTCAGACTACTTTTTAGATTTATAAGGCAGTGACCCTTGAGTAAACATTTTTGATGTGTGCAAATATAGTACCCAGCTGTTACCACTCAATGGAAATATTGCTTACCGCATAAGAACAACAGCTGTTGGTACCTAGCTTAATGGTATGCATAAAGCAGGCATGCTGTTTACACTCATTCTTCAAGAAATGTCTGCTTTGAGTATAGCCAATTATTTTATGCAGTGTCGTCGTTATAGTTTGATGACCGGTTCCATTTCCTATTCAAATAATTTGCTTGACTTAGTTTGGCTTTATTTGATTAGCATGTACTGAACACGGCTGTAGCTCATTTTGTCACACAGTTTAACTTCAGAACAATTCAGGTTATTGTTCTTTCGGCTTTTCCCAGTTTGGGGTCGCCACAGCGGAACTCTGGTCAGCTAATGATTGTCAGTATATTTTTATAGTGCCGAGGTGCCAGCCTGATGGCCAACCTTCAACGGAGGCACGCCCATTCACACATGTCTTTCGAATGCCACTCTACCGTGGGGAGGACATGAATATGGAGCGAATGAGCTCACATTGCAATTATTGAACTTTGTAAAATTTAAAGCACGGTTTTGTGGTGTAAGAAGTAAATAGAACATAGCATGATTTTTGTTTTAATTTTATTTCATTGTTTTAAGTTTGCACTGGCAAACAGCCCCAGAATGGCATAATAAGCCACATTGTAGATAGAAGAGATTTGGTTAAAATGCTTATGATTTTTGCCATCCCAGTGCAGCTTGGAGACACTATGATTAATTTAGTATTTTTTTAAATTTACATTTTTTTTGGTCATTTTCTATAACCTTGAGGAAATGCAGGGATGATTTTTTTTGTAGTTGTGTGTGCAGGGTAATAAAAGCAGTGATGCTTGCAACATGGTGGTAAAATAAAAATTGGGCATCACAGGCAGTTCTTGGTGAGAATGAGGGGTGTGTCCAAGAAAAATGTAACCCTCTACACAAATGACTCTCAAATTTTTAACTCTTTATTTTATTTAGATTCTTAATTGTTTGATTGGGAGGAGGTTGAACAGAGAATGGTAGCAGAGAGATATTAAGTGCTTGTAGGGTACCATGGTCCATAAGGACGGGAAATGAGCCTTAGAATTTGCTAAAGCATCTAAATGGAAGGGAGAATTGGTTAATTGACTTAGTGTGTTATGTTATCATAGCAACTTAGAGGCAGTTTGTGGAGCCGAGTAAGTGCTTCAGGTAAATCGCATATGAGGTGACTTCTTCAGACTCGCCACCTTTTTGTTGTACTGTTGAGACCAGAGTCAAAGGACGGTTAAAGTACTGCAGCTACTTATCTCTGGGACCGGGCTTTATTTAGTAATGGGGTGTCTCTGCAAAATATAGATCCTCGCTCTGTTTTTGTGTTAATTTTCTTCCTTTCCTTCTCCCCCATGATTCTTCCAGATCCATCTTTTTCTCCATAGGCCAGTTATAGTAAAGTTACTCAAGGGTGAAACCGATGCTAAAATATAGTTTTGAAGCAAAATGATTTGTTGTTCCTTATTGGCTGTATAATCTTCAGTTATACTTTGTCCTTTTGTTGCCACCTTTAGAAAACAGGCTCAAGGGTGGGAGACCACACTGCAACATAGTTTGGGGACACCTCAGTTGTTCCACCTAATCTGCTGTTCTCTGTATTTTCTGTCTTCAGAGTAAACACCTGTGATGCAAAATTAAATTGTCATAAAGAGAAAGCAGTGCAAAGTGAAGAACAAAGCAGATACATCATCTGGACTTCTCTGTTTTCTTAACCTTGCAAAATATTTTGGAATCTTATTCCATTGTCCTGTTTGCTTTATGTTTTAAAATTCTTTTGCTTAACTTTGACTACATTGTGTTAACACACTCAAGTTTTAGTATTCCTGCTTAGGTCCAATTTGTAATCAAAGTAACATTTGACAGTTTTGTGGTTTGGAGCCCTTAATTGCAGCTTATCTGTAGCTACTTCATTGGTATGTTTCCTAGAGGAGTGTGTCCAATGTAATTGATTGCTTTGTGGTTTAGGTAGGTAGCTGTTCTGTTTTGTCTTTGGACTTGATTAGCTGCAGTCATCTAAGAAATTGGGTGTTCTTTGTATGGTATAGTAACAATTCTTTTTGCTGAGTAGTAGGAATGTCTGGTTTTGTGGAAACTGAAGTACCTAATGCAGAGAGGTAAAGATAATGGTTCTGTTTTTGCCGGAAGTGTGAGAAATTGGACTGCTTGTTGCAGGTGAATAAAAATGGTGGTTTGATGGACTTTAGCAGTGCATATTTTGTAAGTAAAAGTAAACTGTATGAGCAAAGTCTGTATGCTTTTTTCAAGTGTGTATCTTTTGATTGTAATCCTTGATTTACAGTAAGGGAAATGTTGCATTACTTTACAGTGGTAGCTGTTATATTAGCATCCATTTAAAATGAGATTCTAGTTATTGTAGCACAGTAGTGCAATGACTGTCAACTGATAGCAAGAGGTCTTCCAGTGTGATTCTTTGCTGGAGTGCCTTCTGCATGGAGTTTGTATTCCTTTAATGTGCCCACATGATATTTCCTCTTCTGCTCCGTTTTCTCTGTGTCCTAAAGGCAAGGCAGTAGGTGATGACTGCCTGCATAGGTTCTGTCTTGCTTGTGACCTGTAAAGGATAAAGCAGGTTAGTGGTAAATTAATTGGTGGACATTACTTTGCCTGTCAGCATGGGTAGAAGCTGAAAATAATATATACTTAATATTTACATAATATATACTTAATATTTTTATGTATTTGAAGGGTGTCATTAAACGAGCACAACAAGGAGGAACTGAATTTGTCTATACATTGTCATGTTCTTGGTTTGGGGGCTACCTGAGAAATTTCTATACAAATATGCATGTTTGTTCTGGCAAGCACTGTCAGTACAGTGAGACACGTCCATCAGCAGTGACCTATAAAAATAATGCTACGTTCATACATTAATTTTACAAGTCAAACGCTTGTTATTGTGGTACTAAACCCAAGAAGGGATTGTTTTCTTCAGGTGCAAGTTTACTTACATAATGTTTTGTTTAAAAATTCTTGTTTCTTGGAAGGTTTGTTTGTATTCATATCTGTGAAGAGTCTAGTTTGTGATTGACATTTCCGAATGCTTAACAACATAAGATCGAGACCATGTGTGTGTGTGTGTCTGTGTTTGTAGCAGGGGGTCTTGTCCCTCTACAAAAAACAGTGTCAGGACATTTGTCAGAACAAGTCATTTGGTAGTGTCCTTTAAAGATGATTTTACTGTTCTACATTCGTACAGCTATGTAGCGCCTTGATGCATGACAGTTCAGAAGCATAAAGGCTACTGTTGCACTTGCACATTATTAGGAGTGGGCGGTCCCCTGAGGTGTTTTTCTAAGAGGCCCAGTTATTAAGTGCACTTTGCCATGCATGTTACATTTTAAATCCATAAAACTATTTTACTCAGTGAAATTATTTATTTTTAGAATGATTTTATTGAAATTGGCTTTGTGGCTGTGTCCCTTTGTGGTTCTGTCATGCTGTTGCTAGACAGAGGAAAAATCGCTGAGCTTCTCAAAATGAAGGACACCCGCAAAGATGTGACAGAGGGACAGAGTGGGGCACACTGTACTGCAAGTGGCCCTAACCATACCCACACACACTCGCGCTCTCTCATATCTCCCTATATCCTTTCCTCCACACACATTCTCACATCTCCCTACTCCTTCTACCCAATCTGTTTCCTGCTTGAACTGTGTCAAAAGCATTTTTTTTTTAATGTCGCAATTGCAAATGTCTTATTCTATTTTTGCTTATGGTGAGTTTAACTTGCTAACTCTAAATTTCCAATCTTTCCTATGAATGGTGTTTTTGGCTGTTAACCTTTCTTTATGATGAGACCACAAGCATCTGCTTAATTGTGTGGTAGTTGTGTAATTATATTGCACACTTTTGTTACTTTCTCCATTGTCTGCATAATTTCTTTTTATCTTTGCTTTAGGATTCGTGCTAGTCCTCTGTGAGTAAATACATTGCCTTCATACTCTGTCATGCATTGGTCTTTCCTGTGTAGATTATTTTATAGTTCAGCAACCTCCTCCTAAGTTCCCATTTTGTGTGTCACGCTCATGTTCCTTACGATTTTGCATTTTCCTCTTACTTTAAAAAAATCTGGTCATTGTAGACATTTTACCTACCCATTGTCAGATCTTAATATTTACCTGAAGATATAAAAATTGAAATTTTGAATTGTCCCCTTGATAGGGCAGTTGTGTTTTAGACTATATTTTGCCGCGGTTCTGAAAAAATGTGATGAGACTAAAACTGATTCGAGGCAACTCCTTTTTGTTAGACTTCACCCTAATTTGTAATCGACAATAAGGAAGCAAGTGCCCACCAGTACCAGAAACCAAATCACAAAACCAGGGCACAAATAGCAGAGGTCCAAATAATCAAGACTGTGGATCAGGCAGACAGCTGTTTGTTTACCATAAACATCCTTGTGTCTGCTTATAAAACTCGCCCTCAAAAAAAAAAGGAAATTGTACTTTAATACCAAATCCATCAAGTCCAGTACAAACCAAAGTATTGTGCGAGTCTCCATGATGATTCAATCTCCATGATGATTCAAGGCTTCCTCAAACCACTCCATTCCTAATCGGTGGGGTATAATGTTGAACAAGTCTTGTATGTCCAAGGTTACAAATATAAGGACATCATCATACAGATCATCTGTTCCACTCCTCAAAAAGTCCCAAGAATCCTTAAGTATCCCCCCATGTTGGTCCAAATGTTTTTCAACTTAAGGTCCAAAAATTTGGCCAAAGGGAAGTTTTAGAACCTGTAGTGACCCCAATCGGCCTAAGAGGGGGGGGTGTTAGGATTCTTGTGGACTTCAGGGATCCCAAAAATAGAGGGTATTTTTGGTCTGTCTATGAATAAGTATCCGTAAGTGTCCTGATTTATCAGATTCTTGTCCAGCATTTCTTTTAAAATGAAATCTATTTTTCTAAAAGCCAATTTTATTTCATTCTTTGAAACTTGTGTGCATGTATTACTAACGTTCAAGATGTTCAGCATCTTGTCAGAGTACACTGTACTGTCCATGAACACTACCCCTCCCCCTTTTTCGGGTTACATAATTCTAACATACTTGTTGTCCTGGAGTTCTTTCAACAATTAATTTTCCTCTTTGGTTAAATTGAACTGTACTCATTTTTTTTTCACTTGGTTCTCAAAATGCTTGAGTTGGGGGTGTAAAGAGGGCTTGATAATACTTTTCTTTTTAATATCACTGGACGGGTGAACTGGTCCCTTACCCTCATGATTTCAAAATTTTTCTTCCTCAAAAACATCTTTAGGTCAATCAAAATGCTGGAAATTTTGACTTCAACTGGGTATAAATTTAAACCCTGTGATAAATAAGTCAAAGTGCTTATCTGTAACTTCCAACCCACTGTAGTTAAAGTACTGAAAGTCCATCCAAGTGTACCTACATCCTTCCACCTGTATACATTCTGTAGATGTATTAAATCTGTTGGTTTCACAAGTGACCCCCTGTTTAATACCTTTTGCGGTTTGGGGCTCCCCTTGGTGGTAATGTACAGGTGTCTTTTGCCTTAACCTCTCGGATCTCCTTAACTCCGGGTACCCTAAAGGGTCGTATGGGTGGGGTGTATGAAATTCTTACTCCTATACGTTGTCATGTATGGTTGAATGGGAATGTCTACCCCTCCCTTCATTGTTGTTCTCCTTAACTCCATAACTCCTGTCACCGTGTACTCCCGCTGATGAAACCTAGGTTTGTAGTGGTCAGACTTGGTTTTGGATAGGCAATTCTGTCTTTGTACTCTCGCAGGTCCCTATCAAGTTTCCTGTATTTCCTCTTGTATAACAGGTCACACCTATCCTCTGTACTTTTTTTTATGTCAAAATATTTAATTTTTTTCATTTCAATGGAAAACATTAAGTTGGTGGAATGAGCTGATTGAGTTTCTCAATTTCCCCTTGCAAGCTGTCCATTCTCTCTAATGATGGCTCTCATAATGTCCTGTCCACATTTGTCAATTGTAATCAACTCCTCATGAAACATTGTTCCCTCCTTAACATTGTTAGGATACATGTAAATTCTAAGACCCTTTTATTTATTTATTTATTTATTTATTTTTTTAAATAATTATCAATACCCGGTTTTCTGTATCTTAAAATAGCATAATGTAATTTTTTAACATTAAAATTGTAGGTACCAACGTTAACTTGTTGGCCATTAGAGTGTTTGTTTTTGAGGAAGAAAAATTTTGAAATCCTAAGGGACCAGTTCACCCGTCCATTGATATTAAAAAGAAAAGTATTATCAAGCTCCCTTTACACCCCCAACACAAGAATTTTGAGAACCAAGTGGAAGTTGAAATAAGGGAGTGTTTAAACAACAAGAGTGCAGTTCAGTTTAACCAACAAGGAAAATGAATTGTTGAAAGAACTCTGGGACAGCAAGTATGTTAGAATTATGAACCAAACAGACGATAACCTCTGTCCATATTATATTTACAATTGGTATAATATATGTATAATGAATATATATATAAAGATTATATATAAATTCTGATATATATATTATATTAAGCAGATAACTTCACAAATCATTTTTTTTATATTATATATATAAAGTATATATATGCAAACCATTAATAAACATTATTATTATGTTATATTATATTATAGCAGCCTTCCATTTTAGGTGGGGTTTTAGAATGTAGGCCCATTGTATGTTTATATATGTTAGAATTATGCACCCCCCAACAAAGGGGGGAGGGATAGTGTTCATGGGCAGTATAGTGTACTCTGGCAAGATGTTGGACATCTTGAACGGTAGTAATAGGTACACATGAGTTTCAAGGAATGAAATTTAGCTTCTAGAAAAATAGATTTCATTTTAAAAGAAATGTTGGACGAGAATCTGACCAGTCAGGACACTTATGGATGCTTGTTCGACATACCAAAAATATACCCTCCATGTTTGGATACTTGTTCGACATACTAAAAATATACCCTCCATGTTTGGGATACCTAAAGTCCACAAGGATCCTAACAACCCCCCTTTTAGGCCGATTGTGTCCGCTACAGGTTCTAAAACTTACCCTTTGGCCAGATTTTTGGACATTTAAGTTGAAAAACATTTGGACCAACATGGGGGTGGTACTTAAGGATTCTTGGGAATTTTTGAGGAGTCTTTTTGAGGAGTGTAACAGATCTGTATGATAACTCCCTTATATTTGTAACCTTGGACATACAAGACTTGTTCAACATTATACCCCACCGATTAAGAATGGCGTGGCTTGAGGAAGCCTTGAATCATCATGGAGACTCGCACAATACTTTGGTTTGTACTGACTTGATGGATTTCGTATTACAATTTCCTCTCTTTTGAGGGTGAGTTTTATAAGCAGACACAGGGCTGTTTATGGTTAATAAACAGCTGTCTGCCTGATCCACAGTCTCGATTATTTGGACCTCTGCTATTTGTGCCCTAGTTTTGTGATTTCATCCCTAATGTGGTTATCATTGTATAAAAAGCAAAATAAGCAGTCTTGGTGAACATCAGGTCAGTATATATTCAAAACACAATAACAGAGGGTCAAAAAAGAATGAGGGATCCTCCCAGAGACAAGGACGGTCAAAGCTGGAATAACTGTTTACAAATTGTAGCACACCTTGGTAGTCCTATAATTCCCCAAAATCTTCTGTTTCCCTCCATGGCAATAGATAATCTCAGACAAAATCTCAGACAAATGGGCTTTGATAGTTATCCATCATGAGGTACAGATGGCAATAGGGATTCCTACCTCCTTTTCAGAGGATTTCTGTTCATCCACCAGATCAAACTTAGTTATCTCCCCCTTTTGTAATTCAGTATCTGTTGATCCACAGGGTAATGGAACCTATTACTGTCTTTCTTGCAGGGAAAGATTTTTATTCAAAAATCTTTCTGGTACCAAAGAGAGAAGCTTCATGGGGACCTGTCCTAGATTTTTTTTTCCCTTTCTCAACCAGTTTATAAAAGTTCCAAATTCCAGTATTCCTTTCACAACCGGTTGCCTCTTGGTCCCCGTTTAATCTTTTTGGTAACTCTAGATTTCAAGGATAGTAATTTTCACAATCCAATAGCCACATATTTCAAGCATTTCTTATATATTTTTTGTCTGGCTTACATTTTTCGTTTCTTTGCATTACCCTTTGGGCTATTCATGGCTGCAAAGTTGGTGTGTAGCAGACTACAAAGTATTCACATTTTCCTCATTTAAGTCCGTTTCTTAAAGTCACTGGAATCTCGGACTTGAGTAGTAGATCTCCTTCACAGATTGGATTTCCATGAGAGCATTCAAGTCTTGTGTAATTTCATTTTGCAGAATAATAATTCAGGGGTGTCTTCTTGGGTACATAATTCAAAGAGCTTTTCTCCCACAGGAAAAAGTAGATCTCTCCTGCATTTTCGAATTAGCCAAGGACTTAATTCAGGGAATTGCTCAGGATTTTAGGATTCATGGCATCTATGATGCTGATTATTTCTCTAGTCAGACATGATGTACCATTGAATCTTTCTCGTGTGAAGTCTGTATGGTCTTAAGTGACACCATCTGACTTTCTAAATTCTAGTCTTGGGATTTGTAAAATGGAGCTGCTTTGTTGGAGAGGGCATTTTTATCTGAATTCAGGTCGCCTATTTTTCCTTCCAGCTACACTACAGTCTGCAACCTCATATTTTACTTGGGGGCAAGGGGGTCTTTTTGGGGTAAAAATGCATAGTCTTTGAAACCAAAAAAGAACTGTCAAAACACACATCAGGGGTGTTATGTTTGCAGTAGTAAATTCAGTCAAATCTCTTGCTTATCTCTGATCCTGGGACCTCCACAAGTGAGTACAGACAACATTGCAGTGATGTTGTACATACATGGGTGGTCCATATCATACTGTTGCATTGTCTGGGATGTAGGCATTCAGCACAATTTCACAACATAGGCGTCTTGCATTCCATTAGAGCAAAGCATTTTGCTAGACAAGCTGAGCTACACCAGGACAGACCCTCGCAGATTGCAGTTCAATCAGGGCGTCTTCCAGGATTTGTTCCAGCAATGGGAAATGCCTCCGATCTATTCACCTCCAGCAGCTGGCAAAATTGAAAAGCAGATCCTGTTTCATTTCCTTGCATTGTATTGTTTTTGTATGCCTTTCCACTGATATACAATGTCATTCTGAAGATTCAGAAGGACTTTACAAAATATCATTGTGGTGACTCCCTTCTGGCCCAGGTAGTAGTAGTTTTCTCTTATTTTGAAAATGGCCAAGGACAGTTACCACAGTCTTCCTCGCAGACTAGACCTACTCCTGCAAGACTTGTTTGAGAACCCCAACTTGTAGCAACTTCAAATGAATGTTTGGATGATGGAATTTTAATACCTTTTAACCACCTTTTTTTCTGGGGATGTGCAACAGTTATTAAAGGAGACAAATGTGCTACTTTGCAATCCATATATTATTAAATGGAGAAGATTTCTAGTTGGTGGTTTCCTTTTTAAAGCCTAAATTTCTCTGGTTCTACAATTTTATGTGAGTTGTTACCCTTGGGCCTTTTCTAAGCATCATCTTTTGGACATTTCAGTGTATGTAGGGGGTTGGCATAATGGTTATGGTGTTTACCTTCCAAGCATGAGGTGCAGTTACATGTGGTAATTGGCTAGGCTTAAAATGGCTCACAAGGGCAGTTAGCCTAGTAGTAGTCTATGAACCTATGCCCATGTACCCCCTTCATTCCGTGCACTGTCTAAGTTATTTTTGAAAGGGTTCTGTATGCCTGTCCACCTATAAAATAGTTGTCTCCACCCTGGGATCCTAATTTTTGTTTTGGGAAAATTTTTAATGCTTGCTCCGAACCTCAAACAAATCTGATGAGCTGATTCTTAAACATGGAAATAGTGTTACCAGTTGGTCAGACTTCTGCTAGACAAAGGTTTGAGTTTGTTTTCTGCAAAGAGAGGTTTTATTTGAGAACTAATCCTGAAGTGGTATCCAAGTTTACTTTGAGCTAAGCCATTTTTTTTCCCCTTTTTTTTGAATGAAGAGGCGTGGATTCTTCAGTCTTTCTTAAATAGTGTTACCAGTTGGTCAGACTTCTGCTAGACAAAGGTTTGAGTTTGTAAAGATGGGTCAACCTTGTCTTATTTTCTGCAAAGAGAGGTTTTATTTGAGAACTAATCCTGAAGTGGGTATCCAAGTTTACTTTGAGCTAAGCCATTCATTTCCCTGCCCTTTTTCCTGAAATGAGGCGATTGGATTCTTCAGTCTCCACAGACAACTCTAATATCTTTGCAGATCTAAAGCCTTCATAAATTCTGACCAATTATTCATTGCTTATAAAGGTAAGGAAAAAGGACAACCGGAATCAAAGCAGGCCGTTACTCTTCTTTCCTTTCATTCTAGGTCTCTTACAATTCAATATCTATAATGATTTACACTTCCACGCATCTAAACATACAACCGTAGTACAGTATGCAGACAATTCCACCCTTATCTGTAATGCCCCTACTCTCTCTGTTCTTTCCTAATAATTACTCAAGACTATGATGACACCTCTTCTTCCATTGAAACATGGCTGTCAAATTCCCGGTGACTTCTCAGTCCCAACAAAACAAAACTGATGCTGTTTGTCACCCAAAAAAAGTCTCCATCAAAGCACTTTTTTTTTTTCATAACCTGTCAAAACACTACTGTTCTCCAACTTATGTATCAAACTAAACTTCTTGGTGCCACTATAGATGAGTACCTGATATTTGATTTGTCATAAAGAAAGCACATCAAAAACTAAGCACCCTCTGTAGACCCCCTTACCAAGATCAGCATAAAAACCCTTGCAACTGCTTACATCTTAATCTCTCTCTATGCATCTGTCATACTAACTAACCTCTTAGCATACCTTAAACTCTAAACTAAGTTCATGCTTCAACAAAATAGCTACATTTGCAACCAACTTCCCCTCATTTGCCCATCACTGTACTGCCTTTAAGGAGATAAAATAGCTTGAATTGCCTAGTTGCCATGCATTCACTCAATTAGTATCTGTCCACAAGCCAAATTATGAACTGGGGAGCTGCCCATCTCTTCGTAACATGGTTCTTGACAATACCCCTACCAGAAACCTGTGGTCTAGCACCCAGTCACTTTCTAAAGTCCACTAAATGTACCGACATGGCTGCTGACTCCTTGTATTCCAGCTGTGTGTCAGTTAGGGAACTCCCGCTCCACATAAAACAAATACCCACTCTCCCAAAATTCAAATTTCTTAAATCGCCTAACCCAAACATGGCTTTGCTCATGCGCCAAATTCTTTCTTCAGTTGTCCTGATGGCTGTCAAGGGTTAGGCATCCAAACTGCTGATTTTTCTCCCTTGTCTGCTCAAGCTGTCAACTATCTTGGTATGTGGAAGGTGCCTTAAAGCTTTGAAAGATGGCCTCTGTTTATATCCTGTGTAGGATATAACCCATATAGCTTAGGCTACTGCAGCAGTGATCTATTTGAACATCTTTTGTTATAGTAAGTTTACCTACACAGTTGTAATTTGACCAGGAATATGTCCAGCCAGAAAGTCTCATTTTCATTGGAGACCCAAGGGTAGGGAGGATACATTGAAGAATTAACAACATACAGCACACACATCTGAGCTGAGCAGTTATTTCAAGTAAGAATAAAACTGGAATGATAAGTGGAGGAAGGAAAATTAAGAACTAGGGAAAGGAATAGCAATGACTAGACTAGTAGTAAGAAAATGTAAAAACAGTAAATGTACAACACAGTCTTGTAGTAAGCCAAAGATTAGTGAGTCGTTAAGTAGCTAAGTGAAACGTTGGCGTGTACTGCATTTGTAAATACAGTTGTACAATGTAACAGAATAGTTTAGCAAGAAATTGGAAGCGCATTATTGAAGAGAATTTTTGGTTCAAGTGAATCGGTGATATACTGTATTTGGATTTGTAAAAATATTCCTTTGCTGTTTTTCTTCCCCAGCCATCTGCTTGTTCTCATGATTACCTATGCATGCACATTTATGCAAAAGCAGTCTCGATTGCTCAACAGGTAGCATGGTTCAGAACGTTAAAGGTTTTTCTCCTAAAAGGTAGTTGCATTAATTTTCCAATACTGACACTGCAGTGCAGCATAAGGGGGTGCTGCACTCTTGGGGATGCTATCCTTTGGGTAAGACATTTAAAACCAAGGCCCCATCTGAGTTGATGGTAGCTCAGGTGGATGCCAAAGATCCCACGACATTTATTGAATAGAATATTCCCTGGTCAAATTCCTCTTGTTAACCAGTCAACAGAGTGTAAAAAAAAAAAAACAAAAAAAAGTGGCAGTTGGAGGACATAGAATGTCCCATCCATCCTTTTCATTTTAACTGGTATTTTTTAGTCTTTGATTCAGTGTTTGAATTAACCATTAGAGTTCCATGTTACTTGCAATATTCTGTAACTTTTAAATGTGGGTCTTCTACTGTGGTTTTCACATTTGTCTACTTTAGTAACTTTGTATTCTATCCACTATGCTGTATTGTACTGTAGATTTACGTACATCTCTATGGTGTGCCTGGGTCGTGTCTAAAATTATCTTTGAACCAGTTCATTAACAAGGTTGCAGATTTTTTTTTTTTCTGGTGAGTTGGTTTACATCTGTCCAAGAGAACAACTGGGCTCACACTCATACTTCACTAGATTTATTGAGAATACACAGCTCATCAACACTGAAGTGGGTTGCTTGCCTCAGTGCACGACTTGACTATCAAGTATTTTGTAAAGTGGCGCTTGATAACTGATTAGTACTTGCTAATACAGTTTTAGTAGAGTAGGTATTGTACACTTTTTTGCTTCATCTAGTATCCACTTAAGTTTGTGGGGTAGCATTGTGTCAAGAAATGTGACCCAAACTTGCTGTGGAAAAAGCCTAAGCATGAAATGTTGCTGCTGTTATTTTTACAGTGATCATGCATGTGAAAATATAATTACATTTTAACTTAAAATACGGGATTGTGGTTGTCTTCCTAGTAAAACTTAAAAGCTTTCTTAACGGTCCAGTGCAAAATGTGCACATTTTTTTTTTTTTTTTTCTGTTTTCCGTGGGTAGTTTAAAACTAAAATGAGTTCAGTTTTGTTGCTAAATTTTAACACTAAGATATTCCTTTAAAAGTTGAACTACCATGTTAAACTTCAACATTTTAATTTGTGTGTCAAGTCTAAGCTTTAAACTGATTTGCCAGTAATAGGTTTCTTAATGTCATGGTGTATGTGCTGCAGAAGATGCTGGACAGCATTTTTGTCCCACCAGCAAAGTTTTTGTCCTTTACATTTTTTTTTTTTTTTGTTGAAGTAAAATAATTTTTTTATTCCCGTAGTCATTGTTTACATTCCGTGACTTGAACTTTAACCTCAGTGGCATGAACATGGGGAAAATATGAAGTAGGTTGGGTCTGTGTTCAGCCATCGAATGGAACTTCCATGAAACAGCTGAACAGAGAACGTTCATTTCATTGATGGGGAACTTCCCCATGTACCCCACCACAGGATTTCAAACCCACCCAGGTGGGGGTGGCTTTGCCCTCCCACACTCCCCAGCTGTATATACCAACTCCAAGACCACTGCGATGGGAGGAAAAGGGTAGAAGGGAAGTGGTGGCCAACTAGTTACTTCCTCTTCGATGAAATGAACATTTGCTGAATGAATGTTTAGTGGATAGGGTTCAATGGAAGTTCCATTCGATGGCTGAACATTGACCCAGGTAGGTCAGCAAGCTTTAATGGATGCATTACTGTGCTTGCTAAGAGATGCACTCATTTAATAGCTATGAACATGAGGCACAGCCATCTGTAGGTTATGAATGTAAGCATGCTAGCCCTAAGTTAACCTCACCATGGGATGCATTAAATTTGTTTAGCCAGTGCTTTAATAGCTTTTGAATAACTTTTGGTTAAAAAAATGTGGCAAGAGGAATGCATTGTGATATCTGTTTGGAGTGTCTATGAATCTATGGCACTTGTTCAAAGGCCATTGAGTCTTTACTTGTTCAAAGGCCATTGAGTCTTTACTTGTTCAAAGGCCATTGAGTCTTTACTTGTTCAAAGGCCATTGAGTCTTTACTTGTTCAAAGGCCATTGAGTCTTTACTTGTTCAAAGGCCATTGAGTCTTATGACTATCTATGCCTTGTTTGTACTCTTCCATGGCCATACATCTTTTTCTCCAAAAAGACAATACCAGACAATCCTGGTGTAAATTTGTGAAACCATCCAGTTGTTTAGGTTATGTTTTAAGGAAGATAGTGAATTGCATTGCTTAACATACAGGGGAAGTTTATTCTAGAGGTTATAAACTTGTCACTTCATGGTCTTAAGTCCCTGATTCTAATGTTGGGTAATTCATTGGACTTGCATAATTCATTGGACTTGCATCAATACAAGAAGTACAGGGCAGCTGTTTCTCTAATGGGATGGTAAATGAGATTGTCCCTCAAAAGTCTATAAGACATTGAGTAAAGGAATAGAACTTCCATTGTCTTTTGATAGTTCAGGTACTTTAGGCCTATGATCTTTTGTTAGGCTGTGTGTGTATGTGTGTTTCCATAATCATTTCTTATGTACATCCCAAAGGGGCATTGTTCCTGATCCGATTTTAATACGGCGTATAAGAGAGTGACTACCTGTTTAGACCTTGATTTATATTTCTTTTGACAATTAGCCATGCTAAAAATGATTTCCTGGCAACCATTGTCACATCATAGTTAAAGGGGAGCACATTTTTAATGCAGCTAGGTCCATGATTACATTTTTGTTTTATAGAGATGTGTTGTTTGTACATGGGTTGCCTTCCAAAAGTGACACTGTACTTTTTAGCACTTAGTCTGAGCCCATTTTAGTACACAGAGACTTTACTAGAGAAGATTCATTCTGGAGGGCTTGAGTGTCGCACCCCCCCCCCAGTCTACAGTCATTGGAAAACTTTAACCAGTGGTCTTAACTTTCTGCTTGGAGATCTGAGAAATGAAGGTCCAAAATAGGAGAGGTCCCAGCAACAAGCTGTGAGGAAGACCATTGGTCACTTTCATACTTTCTGATGGAGTACCTGCAATGCACAGTATGTGGGCTTTGACTTTCACCCAATTTGATGGTCCTCTTGCCACATGTGGGTTATGTGATGCCAGTATGGGGAATGGTGTTGAATGCCTTGACTAGTCAAGATCATTATTTGTCTCACATGGCCACTGTCTGCAGCTTCTGAAATACTTTCAAATAAGTTTAACAGATTCAGTAAACAGGATGTACTCTCTACAAAGCTTAACAAATTGGTATCAAGTATTGTAATATTCTTGGTAACTTAATGAGGTCAATGTTATAGTACGGCTGTACAGTTGAGGCTTGTAAGACTATTTGTAGTTATCTGTGTTGGTTATAGGGCAATCCTTATGGAGAAGCATAACCACTACAGTGTGCCACTCATTAGGGACAAAACCAGTAGCTAAACTTGGGTTAAATACTTTGAGTCGGTCTGCAAAGACTTTCTTAATATTTTTAATGAAGCATCCAGGTATGTTGGTGGGTCCCATGAAGGAGGTATTTTTTACGGTGTTGGTTGGCACCTTCCAGATAATTGGGGGAGTAAGGGATTCCATATTTCATGGCTTTGACACAAGTCTTGGGGGGGGGGTGAAACTGGCACTAAATTTGTTTGCAAGAATATTGATAAAGTTTGTTTAGATCAGAATAGGAGGCATCATTAAGTCTACAGCAATGTAGGGTATTTTCTTAACTCTTCCTCCTAGAAAATTTTATTTTTGGCTTTAGAGGCCAGCTTAAATTTTTTTATTGTAGCACCTGATATTTTCCTTGTAGTTCGGATCTGCTGTATAATTTAGAGAGATCTTTTTTTTTTTTTTTTTTTTATATGATGGTTGTCAACAGAATGGCTGATTTTATTTTTAAATTTCCTATTGTTTGTTTTGGTAGGGACCACTAACTCTATATAAAATTCCTTAGTGATGCTTGCTGTCGTATAGAGGTCAGGGGTGGTTTATTTGGCATTTCATCATAGAATAAGTTGAGGCTGGCACAGTTGTAGTCCTTCTATTCAGTGTGGTGTGCTGTAGAGACTTTTGGGAGCTCAGAGGAGAAGATCCCAAGTTTGTGGTGAGACTTCACTGGGTAAGGCGATATCAGAGGGGGTGGTTCAGGAAGCAGCCTTATTTGTAAGAATTGGGTCAGGAATGCTTGGTACATAAGGTACCAGATTTCTTGAGAGAGTTTTTGTTTGTTAAAATCTTAGAATTCTTTGAAGAATACATTAGAGGTGTAGCTGTCCCATTTGTTTTGAGGGGCAGGCAGATAGTCCTCTATAACAATTGAGTTTTTGCTAATTGGGAGATTATACAAAACACTGAGAATGTTATGTGACCATCAGGGGATGAAGAAGGTGGTGTTCTTTTACAAGCAATTGATTATCCCTAGGGTAATCTGTAGTCAAAGTTCAGTTAGCGGGTCCCTGGGGATCTGCCTGGAGGTAATATATTCCTTGTCAAACATATTTTCCAATGCTGTTTGATATGTAAGCTCAGCCTGCTTCTTTCACCTTTGTTGCCGGCATATTTTCACTAGGTCTCTTAAGACCAGGGACTAACTACTTTATGCTCGCAGGTAATTTATTCTCAACATTGGTAATTGTATGTATGAGAGGTGTAATACCCAGTTTAATTTGGAGGCTACTTGTCTTGTGAACTTCATACACCATGATGGATATATTATTCTTGTTTGGATGATTTTTTTATGCCTGCAGGCAGGAATATTGATTTTAAAATTTGCAGATTTGTTAGAGATGATCAAAAGTTCCCTAGCTGCCACATCACAGTTATTAGGTTCTTTTCATTTATGTACTTTGGCCAAAACAAATAACGTATTCTTTTATAAAAGTGTTCATAAGCAGTGTTTCATGCAAATGTCTCAATTCTGCATTTGCTACTGATTTATTAAAACTTTGCCTTATGCTCCCCTACTTTCTTGTATTAAGACAGGAAGAGCTGGAAGGTATACTGTACTACAGTACAATGGAACATTGTCACTTGATTTTTTTTTTTTGCATTGTTTAATTTTGTATGTAATCTATAGCTTTGATAAGCTAATGTGACCCTTCACTGAGATTTTTTTATTATTTCCATTATGTTTGGTTTTGGAATTTTAATAAGAGATATAAAAACTCGACCATAAGGAATTTGCTGTAAAATACCAAATTTTGTCTTAGAATATTGTGGTACTCCAAGTATCCTGTTTTTAGTTTCAACTAGTGTCCTGTTTTTTAGTTTCTACTACTAAAAGTCACATCTTGTGTACCAAATATTTTCATAAATTTCTTCAGGAATCTACCCTTTCTTTGTCATATTTTCCCTTCTAGGTCTGCAAGATACATCCTCACTGTTGCAAATCAAGTTGCAGTCCCCACCAATAAATGATATTCCCTTCTGAATGATAATTATTTCTCCCAAATGTTTCTTAAGCTCCATAATAGCAGTTTTAAGTGGAATATAAATGCACGCCAGCATAATCCTTCTCCTCCTTAGTAGCCCCCTTACAACAAGAAATCTATCATTATCTTTTATCACTGAGCTCCTCTAGCAGTTGCTATAATTACCTCTCCCCCTTTTCCTTTGTCCCTGAAAATCTATCCTAAAATCCTTTCTTTATTAACTTCACATGCTCATTTCCACATTTCTTATAGCATTGGTGTTTGCAACTCTGCACCTTTTTGTCTATACCTGTGAGTCCATTTACATTCCAAAGTAATATGGATAGCTTAGCCATTATGATAAATAATTATTCCCAACCATTTCATGACAACTTTTTTTTTTTAAATGTCTTTCTTCAGATTTTACATGCACCTGCTAATGTTTGGGAGGTTGATTATATATATATATATATATATATATATATATATATATTTTTTTTTTTATACAGTTGTAGGTTCAAATGGAGATGACCATAAATGTCACATTTTTCAAGACTGTTTTTAATGAAAACCCTCAATAAATGTCACATTTTTCAAGACTGTTTTTAATGAAAACCATCCCAGAACATCCCCATAACCTATTGACTTAAAACAAATGCACAAAACTATGTACATCTTCAAATAATGAACTTTTAACACTCCTGATAGGAACAATTGACTAAAATCGTCAGATGCACTCGAAAGCGTTAATTAACTTAAAATTAAGGTTATCCATGCTAAAATGCATATTACAACCCTATCCTCTTACACTAATTGCTGTTTGTTCTTTGCTTGTCTATATTCCCCTCCCAGATGTGCAACAGTTTGTTTGCTTTCAGAAAACATTACATTAAGTTTAAGCCTTAAGAAGACGTGTACTGGTCATCTTTAAATTAAACTAAATTATACACTATTCTAGTAAATGCATTGAAGTATGGAGGTATTATGAAAGCTGCTATCTCTTATTTACTTCAGGTAATTTCATTTTTTTACTAAGTTGCTTGCCCTTGTACCTTTTTAAATTTTGCATTTTACATTACCCAGAGAAAACAATGCCCAGACCTCTCAAGATTTATTGCCTGGGTCTGTAGTTATCTTGTCTCCATGGAAACATATGAACAGAATGTATAACTGTCCTCCACTGCAGACTTCTCAACTCCCACTGCACATTTATTTGCTAAAGAAAAATTTCTCATTGCATTCCCAATATTTCTCATTTTTCAACTACCCCCTACACAGTTTTTTGATTAATCCAAGGAGATCAATGCAGACATTAGCCTATACAAAATTAAAAGAAAATATCTGTGCTCTACATATTATAATCGGTGCATTTTAAACCCCATCCCCTACCCTGGCAAGATTACAGCATTTTGACTTTAACATGCTTTTGTCTTGCCTTTCTTCTGTTTAATTTGTAATGCTTACATTTTTAAAGCTAAAAAGTAAGTACTTATTTACTTTAGCATCTTTATCATCTACAACAGTAACTGAAGAGACTCCCCCTCACCCCCTCATTTTAGATGCCCGACTACACTAATCTGATGTACTATACAACATGTTATGTATATCGGGAAATATTTTATACAAATACTGTTAAGAACCGTATTTTTTACTTAGTTTCTTTTTAGTGTTGTTCCAAGCATTAATTATATGAAGGGCGGTGTACGCTTTTCAGTCCACCTGTAAGTTTCACAAAGTCAGAAAAAGTACCGTCTTTCTCGGTCCCTTTTTCTTGTAAAGCCGTATTTCACAAATGTGACTGACGCTTTATGATATTGCATTTATTCGTTAATTTTAGTGTTGCTGGTATCTTTCTGTTCATCTTCATATCCCAACACCAGATTCTGGTTCAAGTCCAAGGTACGGTTGTTCTAGTCAACTACTGTGCTTTTTGTGTCTGTCAAGCTTCTTCCTTTGGAACAATGTAACCGGTTTCAGTGGCAAAGTCTGTCTGAGCTTTACCATCAGAAGAATGTGAAGCAGAGCCTGCTTCTGTTTTGATTGGTCACTTCTTGTTGGACAGACTTTTTTTTGTATTTCCTCCTTAACTTGTTCTGCTCTGCATCAAAAATCTCTTTGATCCTCCATGAAAAAATATTCTGAAGACAGCAACTTGAATCCTGCTTCCCTTCTGCCTGGTGTACATTGAATACTCATTTTTCGCAAACTCTTCACTATCTTCAGTTTTAATACTTTGCCCTTCTGCCACAGTGTTGATAGGATCAATTCTAATAGCAGGATTTGGAGCATATACTCAAGTGTGCCCTTTTAACAGATCTTGCTGCAGAATACCAGTCTAGTTGCATGTTTGTATTAATTTTAAAATTAATACAGTCTGTTTTCTTCTAGTTTTTCTGGTACAACAGAAACATTTCTGGTTTTCTTTGCATTCTGTGTCCTACCTCTACAATGTTTTTGAAATGTCTCTTCTTGAGAAGTCTCTTACTTAGCCTGTTCTTCATTTCAGCCTCTGATTTTTGTAGCTTTTACAGTTCATCTGAATAGGTGCTTAAAGCTTCTTCCATTTTTTGTTCCATATTGTTTGGGTTGCTATAGTCTTCAGTGTTTCATTTATTTTAATCCGCTCTGAATACATTTAATTTTTTTTTCTTTGCTGGCTTCCAGGCAATGTCCCTACTAGCCCGTAACTGAATTTTACTAAAAGTAAAATAATTACTAGCCCTCATCTCATGAAAAAAGAAACAGATGAAATTAAGCTGCGGTTCAATGTGCAGCCATATTGGAAGTTTCTATTATTCTGTCCTTTTGTCCTCCTTTTTCCAAGTAATTAATGTTTTGTCACACACTGTCCTCAGTCTTTGCTTTTCAACTTCCCCATATCCTCACTGTGTGTTCATTTCCAACCAGTATGGGTAAAGTTTAAATGAAATGATAGGGTAGAGTGCTTTGCCCCCCACCTCAGCCCATGCAGTGTGCTTCTGTGGAGAAATTGTGGTTTTAATTCTAGAACTGGTATGATGCAGATTTGCAAGAGTATGGAAAAGTTGTCAGAACTGCTAGGCGTTTTCAGATTCTCCTTGTTGCTTTGTTTATTTTTTCTAGGGATTATAAAAGTGTAGTCTCTCGCATTGGTATGCTGCACTACACAACCAAACACTTGTGGCTGTTTTCCTTCCTGAAAATTGGTTTGCTTCATAATGTCTTTAACCATTTCTGTCTTGTATTTTAACTATGAATACATTTTATAATGTAAACAACTGGCTGTGAAAAATGTTAACTACTTTAAACATGATAGCTGATATTTTTGGCAAAGGTAGAAATGCTTGAAAAACATTGGAGAAAAGTATAGTGCATTGTGAGAATGTAGTTGAGATGTGTACTTTTTGTACAGTGAGGAAAATGTAATACTTGACCTACTGGACAGTATTAACGGTCTGCAAACAATTAGAATAGGTTCTGTATAACGGAATGAACTGTAATACAAGCATTTTTATTGTGATATTTTTATGCTAAGGGATTAACCTCCTATGTGCATACATGTCCGTTTAATATGCTCACATTCTCTACAGAGACTGCCACTAGACTCTGATTTTTGCATGTCTTGGTATGGTTATGTGGCTTGGAATGAGTGTTTGTCTTCTGCACTACATGTGTAGACTGAACTAATTACTTTAAATACTAATTGTTTTTGTATAAAATCAGTGCACGTTTTGTAAGCTTTACATTTCTACTGTCTCTTTTTTGGTACAGAATCTGTATAGTATTGGCAATGCAGATTACAATAGTTTCTGAGGTGTTGGCAAGATGGTTGTGGATGTAGGACTCTGGTTTTAGGTAGAGAATAATCTTTATTATGTGCAAACAATTCTTGGAAGAAAATCAAGGCTGCACATTCCATTATGACTGATCTCTTTGTCCCTCAGAGATTTAGACTTTTTTACATAGATTCTCTCTTGGATGACAGAGACCCACCTACAAGGAGTTGTCCTGAGAGAGCAAATAGTTAATAGATGGAAGAGGTATGAATGTACTAGGAAGTGTAGTAATCCACTGGGATACTGGGAATGTCCTGTTCAGCATCTGAAGCTTATAAGTGATCTCATGAATGATTTATCATCAAGTTTTATAATGGATTGGCTACTAAGCATGTTTTCTGTAGCATATTTTTTATGGTGACTTTGAAAGGAATAGCAGTTGGCATAATGGTTAAAGTCTTTACCTCGCGGGCAAAATGTACAAGGTTCGATCCTGATCTCCGGCCAATTCCTGTATGGAGTTTGCATGTTCTCCCAGTGTCTCTGGGGTTCTTCCCACCTCCCACTCGTCCAAGAATGGAGTTGTGGGCAGCAGCACAGACTCTAGGCCCTACATAGGGAAGAGTTGTATAGACCAACTGTGTTGGTCAGACAATATGGTGTGTGTGCAGTATCCTCAAGATAAGAGATCACAGACTGCAAGCACTGTCTGGGCTAGCCATTCAATAGTGAAATAATGGCTCTAGGTGCTTCTGTTTGCTGGTGATGAGTTTGTTGAGGACCCGTTCTTCTCCATCCTGTGCCCGGTACCCATGCTAATGGTGGGAGGGGTGTATGTACCCCTATTGACCCAGTAGCCTTGGCTGATGTCCAGTTGCCCAGCATTATCATCAGGTTTAAAATGCATTGGCTGCTTAAGTATGTGTTCTGTAGCACATTTTTTATGATCACTTTGAAGGGCAGAGATCTGTTAAGCAAATGTGGATGTAGAAATCAATCAACCTGCTAAACATGAGCAAAGAATTGTTTCTATATAGGTTCACTAACAGGATGCACATGATAGTATGCCCAGCCTTCTCCTGAGATTGAGTCTTCTACTTAGGAAGACAGACTAGAAATAGTTTGAGACTTCAGAAGAACGTGAGGGATGTCATCAGAATTGGCAACTGACTCCAGGTAATCGGACAGTATTCATAATTTCGGCCTGTGTCCCACAGCAGGGTTGTGGTAGTTAAGAAGAGTCCTAATTAGCAGTTGCAAGACCTACTAGATAAAGTAGAGCACCATGAATTTCTATTGATAATTGTTGACCTCATTGCTCATGTTTGGGCACATAGAATGGGATATGAGGACTGCCAGAGTCCTCACTAGTGGTAGGAATAAAGGAGGAAAGGGCGTTCCAGACTTCATTTGGGGTAGAATTAGTGATTTGTAAAGTCATGCCTAGTGAAACAGTTGGCCCACAGCGTCAACAACTAGTTTCCATAATGACCTGCATTTCAGTGGGCAGAGAAGACTAAGGTCAACAGAGACTTGGCTGAAGACCTGGAAATTGATTAGAGCAAAAGCACAAGAGTTCAAGGAATAATTTGGGGCTCTAGCACCTCAGGAAGAAGAGGAAGTAAGTGGAAATGAAGAAAGATGACAATTCCTCAAAGCAGCATGTGTGAGGAGTACATAAAAGATATGCTACTAATAATAGGAAATAAGTTTATACAAGGAAAGTTGGTGGTGGAATGTAGAAACCCAGGTATCATCAAAAGAAGAGAGGAGTACAGAAAAAAGTGGGAGAAAAAAAGACAGACGAGGCTAAGAAGGAATACTGGCTAGCTAACGGAGAGGCTAAGCCAGGTGTTACAGTAGCAAAAGAGCAAGGCATCAGAGGCAGGAAAGTGACTGTAGATGGTGCAAAGAAACTTATCTTATCAGATTGCAAGGCAAAGACAGAAGGATGACTAAGATAGTTGTCAGTCACCCTTCATAAGGGATGCCAGCAATGACCTGATCACCAGTCCACAGAACATCAATGGCGAATGGGAAAGAGTATTTCCAGCAGCTTATGAATGAAGAAAACCCCACAGAAACTGCACTGTCCAGACATGGTAGAGTAAGGAAAATGAAGTCTGGGAAAGCAGCAGGCTCTGATTTTAAGTCGCAGTAGATGTGATCAAGATGTTTGGTGAGATGGGATGGATAGTTCCTGAGGGTGCTCATACTAGTGTGGATAGAGAAGCGTATCCCAGATGACTGGGAAATGAGCCATACTAGTGCCACTGTACAAGTACGAAGGGGACTTCCACAACTCCAGTACGGAGGTATCAAACTCCAGTCACACTGCATAAAATGTTTTGAGGAGGATAATTGCTAAACAAATATACAGACTAGATTAGTAGAAAGTTAGACACGAGTTGAGCAGTTGTATCCTAACTCATCCAATGTTTGTTTGCAGGAAGACAGTTGAAAAGAAGCTAGAGATGAGAGGAAAGAGTTTAACTGGGTGTTCTAGACTTTGGAGCATTTGCCAAGGTCCCAAGAAAGTTGATTTGGACAGTCCTGCAGTGGTTTGAAGTCCCAGAAATATTGGTAGAATTAGTATAGGTTGCATACAAGGACCAAATGACTCGAGTACAAACTAGATTTGTTCTCGCAGAGGGGTTCCCAGTGGGAGTGGGTGTGCATCATGGTTCATCTCCAAGCCCACTGCTGTGCATACTGGTGATGAATAACATTAGCAAACTGGTCAAAGGGGACTGATGCAGACTGTGGCATTACAGGTAGACTGAGCAGGAACTTCACCAAAGGATAGGGGGAAGGGAATGTAAATCTAAAGCCACATGGGATGAAATGGAATACAGAGTTGTAATGGCAACAAATGCACTAAAAGAAGAAACCGAGAATTGAGGTAGAATGGAAAATATTGGAACAGGTTAATAGGATCTTTCAAGTATCTTTGGGGGGGGGGTTGAGGAGAGGGGAAGTCTGAATGAGGAGGCCAAAGCTAGAATTAGGACTGCAGCCAGCTGGCACAATGTCAGGGGTAGTGCATGACAGAAGATTGCCAAAGAAGCTGAAAACTAAGGTATAAAAAAAACAGTGGTGTGACCAGTACCTCTGTTTGGGTACAGAAATCTGGGTAATTGAAGAGGCTAGAGGTGATGACTATTAAGTGCCCGAGATGGATGATTGCATGCACAGTGCCCGAGATGGATGATTGCATGCACATTGTGGGACAGATGAAAAAGACATCAGTGCAGAAGCCAGAATAGTGCCAATTGCAGAGAAAAGTCAAAAGAGAGCAAATTGCGGTGGTTCAAAAGCATGTAGAAAAGCAGAAGATAATCTGGTGAAGATGATTTTGGAACAGATGGGCAGAAGGCAAGAGGAAACCAGGGTGTCCAGCAAAGATGTGGATGGATTATGTGAGAGGACCTGCGACAGTTGTGCATGACTGCCATGGAAAGGAGGAATGATGAATCTAGAGAGATGGTGACAGTTGACACAACACTCTGACCCCATGTAGAAAAATGGGGAAGGTGGAGGATTACGATTTGAAGGGCAGAAAGAGCAATTGGTTAATTATTGAGTAATCGAAAACCAAACTTCTGACCATTTAGGCAATAAATATAAATGTAGTGGAGGGGGCAAATCTCCCCAGCTAAAACTGTTTGAAAAAGTGACTTGCATTACACTTTAATACTGTGCACGTAAGTACATTTTTTTACTAGGTTTGCCAATAAGAAACCATTTTGATACAACTCTACCAGCTGTTATCCTTCTGAACACTGAATACAGTGAACTGAGGCTTAATTTTTCAGCATCTGAATGTGTGATGATATGAATGTCTGCTGTTTGTAGTCTACCTGAATGTTGCTGTCTGAATACCTGCAATTCACAGAGGTCTGAATATGATTTAGCGGATAGTTTGTGGCATCATAGGGATCTGGATGCATGGCACGGTGTATGGCTGCTGCACCACCGGTGGTCTAGATGTCTGGCATGGTGAATGGCTGCGGCATCATTGGAATCTGAATGCATGGAATGGTTGGTTGTTTTTTAAGCTCATTTCCATTAATTTCATGTCTGTTATTTGGGAGTTATGCATCATTCCCTAAAAGAGGCAGCAAGGTTACCTTTTGGGGGAGGGTTGTAGTGCTGAACTGCTGAAAATTTAACTAATACACAAACATCACATTTTGTTCACCTTGTAGCTAGTCAAGCAGCTTCTTCACTGCCATGTATCCAAAAAAACAGACAGGGTATTGGTCCAAAATTTGAAGCAGAACCATTGTGTAGTGAGTAGTGGGGATGAATAAGCTTAGTCAGTAAGCTCTGTAATGATTGATTTACATACTGCTTCCTGTGTGGAGTCCGTAGACGCTTGGAGCTGAGAGTATACAGATCAGCTGTAATGACTGGTAATAGTAGCTGCAGTGCTGTGCCATTGACAAAGGATGTTGCAGTCCAGCTGTCAAGTCATATCCTGAGAGAGACTTTATGGGAAAGCAGTACCCACCAAGAACCGTACACCACTCTGTCCAGTGTGGCATCTATCAGAGGCTGTTCTCCAGTGTGGCATCTATCAGAGGCTGTTCTCCAGCCTACTTAACTTCTTAGTGTTTGGATTAACAACCTCATCAACACCTTGTTTGAGAGAACATCTTCATTCACTCCATTTGATAGCATACTCGTTGTGATCTTCATATAATTTTTCACGTTTGATTATAAAACTTGTTCATAGTTTCCTTTTGTTGCTGAGGAAATTTATAAGGGGGGAAATTCTGTACTTTGTTGTGCTTAGCAGTTTAAAAAAGGGGAATATTGTTTCAGAGTCATCAGAAGCAAGACTGCAGTGCAAGTCGTTGTCATACGATGTGCCGTTTCCTTTATTTTTCTACACTTCTTAGTATCACATGTATTGCTGTTCTGCAGAATGTTATAGTATATTCTTTCTACACCCTTTGCTGTCAGATTTTTAATGGAATTCTGCTTTTGTAATAGTTTGTGTGTTGTGCATTTTGGCTGAAAGCTATCACAATGTGTCCCAGAGCTGTAACTAGGAAATTAGACGTTAAAAACTAATCTTAAGAAAGCAGAAGTCTGGCTTGGCTAACAATGTAAGACTGTACAAAGTGCATTCTCGATGACTCTTCTAGTGGAAATTACTTCAAAGGTTGCTACAGATGTGAGAAAAGAGGTTATATAAAGGGGTGGGGGAAGGGTCCCTATGTGCAGTGACAGGAGCTATGCTGCCCACATAAATTTTGTTTTTAAATTGCACTCTGAGCCGTTTATTCATTGAACTGTTTCTTCATTCAGAGGTACATTTTAAGTACTTTTTTTCTTTAATCTCAGACCAAAATAATGGGTGTTGAAATAAGGCATACTCCATTTTCATTGGATGGAATATATCGACACATGTTAATACCTTGTGCACCCATTCAGGGCTAGTTGTTCTTTGATTTTACAATATTTGTGTCTGTTGCTATCCTATGGTATTTCTTATTCCTCTATCTGGGATCTTAATTTTGTATTGAGAGAAGCTAACACTTGCACCATTTGAACCAGCTAATCTGGCTGACTTCAGATTCTGAACGTAGAAAACAATTTTATTGATTGCTCTGACCTCTGCAATATGGGTACCTGAGTTGCAAGCTCTTTTGGTGAATTAGCCCTATCTCAGTTTGTATAGGGACAGGGTTTCTTTCAGAACTAAAGTGCTGTCCAAGTTTACTTAAAGCCAAGCTGTCCATCTCCCCAATTTCTTTACTGACTCTAAAAATGAGGGAGAACAGATACTTATTTGGATGCCCACAGACAACTCTTGGTACTATCTTGACAGAACTCGGTCAGATCATGGGAGCAATTGTTTATTTCTTGTGAAAGTAAGAAAGAAGAAAGGACAACCTATGTCAAAACAGACAGTTTCCAAATGGTTGTTTAAGGCTATTACCTTTTGTTATGCTGCCCATAACAAATCAATTTACAGGCAGTATTAAAGGCCTTCTCTATCTATCAGGGCTTTGGCTTTATCTGTGGCTTTTTGGAAAGTGTTGGATTCTAGAAATGTTCAAGAAGCTGCTACTTGGTCCTCTATACATGGTTTAGAAAGCACTAGAAGCTTGATTCCTGTGTAGGCCTAGATCAGGCTTTGCTAGGACCATTCTCCAGGGGTTTCCTGGATTGTTCTCCTTCCACCTACTACGTGTAGTTGGCTATGGTAATCTATGGTAATCTACCTATATAGCTAAGGCTATTGCAACAGTGATTTAATATGATAAACATAGTATAGTTGTTTGAATGATCACTGCTGCGGTATCCACTCCCTCCTCCATCCCCTTTTGTTTTTTGTGGTTTTTTTGCCAGGGTGTGGACATTTCTTTTATTGCTTCTAGCATAGCCCTTTCAGGGCTCAGCCTCCCTATTTCTGCTGGCAGGAAAGCTCTGAAGGGCTTTGCGTCTTGACTGGTCTTTTTAGTCAGCTCAGTTTGAGCTGCTTGACAGTTTGGGGATGTAGAAGGTGCCCTGAAGCTTTGGTAGGTGGTCAGCTGTTGTATCCTTGACAGGATATAAC
Organism: Protopterus annectens; assembly: GCF_019279795.1. Classification (NCBI taxonomy): domain Eukaryota; kingdom Metazoa; phylum Chordata; order Ceratodontiformes; family Protopteridae; genus Protopterus; species Protopterus annectens. The sequence goes on from NC_056735.1 coordinate 1,453,627,220, forward strand.
CCGTATAGGTAAGACTACTGCAGCAGTGATCATTCGAACATCTACTGTTCTGGTAAGTTCAACTTGCACAGCTGTACTTTTTTCTGTAGCTTGTTGCTCCATATGAAAAATACTGATTCCTTTGTAAAGTTGTGTCTGTTAACAATCGCGAGGTACGTTTACAAGTAATTTATTTTTAATAGTTATATTACAGTTTTTGAAATAGGCTCTAGTAAGCAAATATGCTGATGTTGTAATGACTAAAATATGCAGATTCTTGTTTTCATGACCTTTTTGCTCGTAGTTCATTTCTCTTAAACATATCAAATGGCTTATTGTTTTATACATAAATTATGTAGTAAGGCATTCTGGGGTAATGTGATCAAGAAATGCACATTTCTTTTTTGTGACCTCTCAACAAGTCAGTGATGTACATAGTTCTCAGTGAATTGTGGGCATATCAGAAATAATCAAGGGCGCTTAAAATATTGCTACTGTTAACTTCAGAAAATGTATATTTTTCAGTGTCGCAAGTTAAAGAAGACTCAAACTGTGTCATTTATCAAGTGTAATTTACAACCTTTTCTCCAAAAAGAACTAGTTTTAGGGATGGGTTAAGAGGGACAGGGCTAAAATTTCAGTCAAAATCGGGAACAGTTAAAGTATGTGTGGTAATGGGGAAATAAGAAAACATCTTTTATTGCTTATGTACAAATTTAAGCTGCATTTTCAGTTTATCTTAAAGTAAATGTGTATTTTTATTTGCTTTGTGAATTTCTTGTTTTATTACAGGAATAGACCTGCAGTAAAATAGCACAAACTTTTAATAAAAGCAAAGGTAAACAAGTATTCATACTGGCTGCTAAACAGGAAACATAGTTGGTTAATTGAGCTGCATAATATAACTATCTGCATAATTTGTGCTGTTTATCATAGTTGTGTTTGCACTTGCAATTTTTTTTGACTTTTTTATTGTCATTTGTGGTCTGTCCAGCTGTCAGATAAATAAAACAGCATCTTTGTAAACTGAGGATTTAAATGTCTTAGACAGATAAGGACAGTATGAATAATTGCAAGCCTGTAATGCATCTGATTTTTTTTCCATTTATGATGTGCATATTTGTGGTAACATGGAATTTACTTGTATACATGCTATGCCAGTAACATGTTCGGTTTCCTCCTTTAGCTTTCCTCTGCTATAAGTAAGGCAGCAGAATACTGCAGCGTTGGTCAGATTTCTTGTAATACTGTGTTACAAGATGTAAAGTGTACTTGTCTGTTCAATAAGTACATTGAATCTGATTTTAGCAGTAATAGGGGAGTGATAACTAATGCATCTGATTTTTGCTTACTCTGTACTGCAGAGAACTATAGCCTTGATTGTGACCAGGGCGACTCAGGATCCTAGATGCTTCAGGAGCTGGCAGGAGGATGGTGGGTGCGAGTGGCCAACACTACTTAGCTGCCACTCCTCCTGACAGGATAAGCAAACTCCACTACACAAGAAACAACTGTCCTTATAGGTTCAAAGATGATTACTAGGCTAGCGACGCTGGGGGCTTTTTAAACCTAGCCATGATTCCAAAACGTATCTGACAAGTTTTGATACCATAGGGTTATTTTAAGGGGTATATGTAGGCATGGGTAGTCAAACATTTAGAGGTTGCCTGTGTCTGCTAGAGACATAGGTGCTAGACTGGGGTAACTATGTTTAGGTCCACTATGATTATTCCCCATCCACTAGTCCAAGTTATGCTTGAATTAGTTTAGAGAAGAACTCTGTTTAACATGGATGGGAAGAACTCTCTTGTTTAACATGGATGGGAAGCTTGTTCAAGAGAAGGGGTAGTCTGTGAGACTCCTACCTGTCCAGTATGCCCTGTTTATGTTTTAGACATGCTCACTAGATCAGGTAATTCTGATATTTGTTTTGCGGGTGTGCACAAGGTCCATCAGAATGGTTTCCGAGGATGCTTTGTAGGTCGGGCATAGATCACCTGCCAGCAGTCTGAAGGAGACGAGTACAGGAATAGGGCTTCCTGTTTGGAATGAACCATTCACAATCACCCTGACATATAGTCTTGTGCACAAATGTTGTCTCTTGTCTCTTCTGGTCCCTAATAAATTAATTAATTATAACCAGGAAAGTCCTACTTGGAATGAAGCCAATTTTCAGCAGAGGCTTGTCTTGAGTTCCTCCGGTGTATTGGAACTGGAGACCTCCTGGGGTCGATGCTTCTTTGCTGTTTCCAGGGATAAGGGTTTGGCACTTATTATTTTGGTGCCTTCCATGCCCCTCTGTGCCTTGGCGTTCATAAGCTCAACCCAGGCTTTTGCTTCGGAGGTGGCTTCCTCAGTGCGGGGTGAGACCATGGTTCTGAAGGAGTCTGTTTTGGTTCTGGGCTCCCATCCCTTTACAGGGGGACCAGCTTTCCAGATCATGGAGAAGGCTTTGTCGATTGTGGGAACCCAGTCCTTGCCATCCCTGTCAGGCCAAACTTCATCCCTATCCCCCTCGAAAAGAGCTCCCTCCAGTCTCATCCCTGGGACAGGGGGCACCAAAGTCACAGGAATGACCACCTTTCTTTCCTTTCCCTATACTTTTCTTTTCTTTTGCATCACATCCTACCCATCCAGATTCATTCAACAATATATCCGGGAGATACCCTTTCTGTAACATTGCCATATATTCCATTTTCATATTTTCCTTCATAAACACGTTTACTTATGTTTGACATTACTCTCAAACATTGATCATGATATATTTTTTATATGTAGTAGATGATACACTTGAAAATATGTTTTTATTCAGATCAACTGCTTTTTCTGTACAAATGGCTGCTATCTTTGCATCCATTTCCTTATGCAATTCCTGTATCTGAGAATATTTATTATTCCATTTGTAACCAAACTAAAGAGGTTTACACTTATTTTTCTATTCCATATTGCGTTGTATTCCATAAATCCCGTAAATATTTTTATAACTTTTTAAAAACAAATTTTGACTGAAACACACAATCAGTCTTTACAACTTAAACTTCAGCCATAGATAGGAGTTGTATTGGGGTACCATAGCGGTTCTTGTCGTTTGGAAATATATCCTTCTATTGTCTTCAGATGCATTATTTAAATAAAATCCATTTCACAACACCTAAATTTAATAAAACTTTGTTATTGGAGTATTTCTGTGGGATCCTTTCCATGCCTGCCAAACCTTTCGTGACCAATGACTTTCATGAATTTGGGTCTAGTGTGATCAACATGGCACCCATTTTGTCTTTTAGCATTCTTCAGCCACAGTAAACAGTCATTGCTACCTCTCACAAAATGTGTTTTTTGTCAACAGCATTTCAAAATATATTCTAAAAAGACTTGCATTGCTTTAGAAATATGACCTATCCTGGCCACTGTCGGTCTTATTAGAGGGGTATTTGTATGTTCTAATAACCCATAAGAAATTCTTTATACTACTATTGTATTTGTATACGGTCCACTTGGTCCTGTTCTGCACTCTCATATATGTCTGAGTCTGACTGTATTTTCCATTACACCATCATAATAATTTATTAATCGCAGCCACCTTTTTCTTTTATCAGATTTTACCACTATCTTGTTAGCTTAAGTATTCATTAGAACTTTTTTTTTTTTTTTTGACAAAGTGGCCTAGTATCTATACTTTATCTCTAACCTGCTAGTATTTCCTTCGAACATTTAGTTGGATAGTTTGGTGGAATAAATACTGGCATTCTTGGAATATTTTCTTTCTTAACATAGTGGACACACCCATCTTTCTATTCCACCAATGTTCATGACTGACGAGCTCTCTTTTTTTTTTACCTTTTCATTTTCATCCTTCAGCTTTGTTATATTTCACAATCTCTGCTTTATATATGAAATTCTTCTCTGAATTTTATATCATTCTTTTTAAAAAAAACTATCTTTCTGCATTTTTTATAGTTATGAGCGGTTATAAGTTCTTATTCCACATGGCAGATCTTTTGCTTTTAGGCTAATGAAAATATAGCAGCATGGTCAGACTTAATTTTTTTAAGATTTATGAATTTGTTAATACACGTGTATACACACGTGCGTGCACACATCATCAGATCCATGGTTTGTTGTTGCCTGAGATCTGTGAACAAGCATTGGTTCCACTGACACTTGTCCTGTAGATGTCACTTCATTTTTTATTGATGCAGCAACTGCTGGTCCCACTGGCTTCATACTCAGCAGTGTTGTGCATACTATAGCATCTATACCAGAGATTTTGCTCTTTCTGGCATCTGTTTATGCAATGTCTGTCCAAATGGCAGTGGCTGGCTAGATGTCTGCCATACAGTTATTTTTTTTAATAGGCTACAGTGCTGTTTTTATAGCCTTGTCCATTCAGGCATGGAATGGCTCCCACTTTAACTGACAGAGTCGTCGACTTTGCAGTGCATCCCTTCTTGGCAAACCCCAGTACCTTGCCTCAGCAGACCCTTTTACCTTTCCTCCCCCTGTCAGACTGTACTACACCATCAATATAAAAATATCTTCTGGCACCTCTGTCCTATATTTGGAGAGATCCTCAAACCCGTACAAAAGAGGAATGGACAATTGGGCAATGCCCCGCGAAAACCCTGGAAAGCTTATAGGAAAGCAAAGCAATCTTTTAGTTTGGGCATGCGTGAGAGCAGGCTATTACTTTAGCCCCTGTTTCTAGAAGAATAAATTATTTCAGCCATCCATGGAGTGTTTTTGTACTATGAACAAGTCTTCCAAGCTTGATGTTACTAGATCTACATGGATCCTCGGGTAGAACTGCATTCCACAATCTTCTGCTGTCCATTCCCCAGACAGGGATTCATCTGTTTTGGGTAGACTTTTATACGATTATTTGCAGCTTTCACATTATCTATGAGGCTGTTAAACTTGTACTTTCAGTGAGACCTCCTGGATGAAATGCAGTATTCTGTGTAGGACAAACCTGATTATAGGCTGCACTTCCTCCAGATTTTGGCAGCTTGGTGGCTATAGTGGCATGTTATGTGGTAGACATCTTCCAGGTGTCATGGGATCTGACTTCTCTATGCATCTGCATTCATCCTAGTTTTACCTGTTTCCTTAAGCCAAGGGCATCCAGGTTTCCTGTATAAATGCAACACTTTCCTAAAGTCTGGCAGACACTTAATGGTGTGTGTGTCTGTGAGAAATGTTGCCTCTTTGCAGAGTTTTAGCTATTCTAATAAAGGTTGTCCAGCTGCTGAAACATACACCCCCAGCAGGAATGTAAACTTTGCTTTCAGCAGTCTTCTGGATCCTAAAAAGGGCACAGGCCCAGGAGCAGAGGAGCTTGGTGCTGGCAAGAATGCTATATTCAGCCACAGTGGTGAGTCCTCTCATATATTAGGATGCAAGTGATTAAAGGGAAAGATTTACTCTGTATACTGGCTTGAATCACTGTTACTGTGATACATGGATAGTTGTGCTAATGAAAGGCATTTCAGGAGGAGCTATATGGATTTTCTTGTAGATGTGCAACAGGGAGTCAAACTTTGCATGGATATTGAAAGTATCATGAGAATCTGCCAGTACTGCCCACATGTATTGTGTGGACTTGGAAAACGTATGTGGTGTAGTACCCCATACTGTCTTGTGGGATTAGCTAAGTGTTTGGTACTGGGGTCATTATTGTTTTGCAGAGTAAGAATTTGTCTTCATCATCTTTAAGTTAGAATCAAGATGACTGTAACTTTACCAAGGGTGTGTCTTATTTCCTCCCCTAGTGTTCATGACGAACATTTCAAAGTAGTACCAGGGTTTGGGGATTTTACAGTTTGGGGGGTGTATGGGCTGCATCTGTTACTTGAAGATGATTGTCCTCTTGGTCTCAAACGGCTCTGATCTGTGGTAGCACTTGAGAGGCTGTCTGCGGAGTGTGGCATGGTTGGAATGAGGGGCAACACTTCTAAATATGATATGGTTCTATTGCAGTGGAGAATTGCTCCCTCTGACCTTAAAAAAAAAAACTGGAGGAGTTCTGGTATTTGGTTTGTTTGGGTTGGTGGTTTGGTTGGCTGGTTGTTTTTGGGTTGGTTGTTTGGTTGGTTTTGTTTTTGGGTTGGTTCGTTACTGGGGAAGTCCACTGGGCCTAAAAAAAAGCCCAATGTTAAGTTGTCAATCTCGCCTTCATTCTTGCTGGATGGGTTCGGAGCCAATCCTTGGCTCCGACTCGGCCAGTATTAAAGCTCGAGAGCCAATTCCACCGGCTTGAGGTTCCCCTATATCCCACAATGCTAGGCGGTAACTACTCAGATCTCGTTGCCGCTTAGCTGCGAGGTGCTTTCTTCTACCGGCTCTGGCAGGTTAGTGAGTTTTTTCTGGTTAAAAACTTCAAATATCTACCCCTATCCTTTTTATTTAAGTTTATAGTACAGGGTATCCTTTATTTTAAATCGGGTCTCCCTCGTTTTTATTCCCTTTTTATTCCTTTTTAAGTTCTAGGCCTTTGGCCCACTCTCCTTTTTCCCTTTGTCATTCAGTGTGATTGGGTTTTTCTTTTTGGTTAAAGGGTGTGTCTGTGTCTTTTGGGATACAGTCTCCTTTTCTGGGATGGCTAAAGACTCCAAGGTCTCAGGCTTCAAGAAATGTGACTCATGCTGTCAGAAAATGTCTCTGACATACGGTCACACTTCTTGTGTCTATTGCCTGGGACCTTTGCACCTGCAGGACTCCTGTGCTGTTTGCCATGCATTCAGCTGTTTGCCATGCATTCAGCCAGAGAGTCCTGCAGGAACGCAAAAATAAACTTATTCTTCGAGGCTTATTAAAGCCTGAAGGCCCCTCGACCCAGTCTGCATCGGGGAAGCCTTCAAAGACTTCCAGGCCATCGGCTCCAGCTTCAGAGCCATCCGCTGGGAGCATTAAGGCTGCTTAGACATCGGCTCCGGCTGGAGTCGATGTTTCGAAGACTCAAACAGTTACCTTGGCTCCGGCCGGAGCTGAGGTTGCTAAGACTCAATCGGCTCCGATAGTTTTATCGGAGCCACCTTCTAAGAAGAGGTCAAGGTCCCCTTCCATCGGCTCCATCCACTTGGCCCCGGGATCCCCCTCTTCTGTCGGAGCAGAGCCATAGGTCCCATTTCTCTCGGTCCTCCAGGCTGTCCGACCATGACTTACAAAGGGTGGTGAGTAGACTTAAGTCCGAGGCACTGGCCCAAATGCTAAATGCTGCATAGCCCTACTCAACAGTCAGTGGCTGTTCCCATCCCTGCTTCTGTTCCTCCTCCGACTCCTTTGAGTTCGGAGCTGGGGCTCATCGGAGCCGTGGCTGTCGGTGCATCGGAGCTGATACCCTCCCTTTCGGCTCCGTCGTCTGCTCCGATTTCCTCTTTGGAGGGATCTCGGTGCCGGGCTTCCCTCATCAGCTCCGAGGGGGCAAGTGGCATCGGACCCTTGTCCGACCCCATTCTCCCTCTCGGAGCGTCGGCGCTGGTGAGTTTGGCTCCGACATCGGCCTCAGAGCAGCCTCTGTCGGTGCCAGGGGGGGTCCTGTCTCCTCGGAGTGGGTACCTTCAGCCTTGGCTGATCGGGGCACCTTTCGAGGTCATGCGGAGTGTGCTAGACCCCGTGTCTACCCCACGGTCGGCTCTGTCAGCTCCTCCCGCTTCAGTGCCTGCAGTGGTTTCTACCCACCCCCTCGTACCAGACCATAGAGAGCCAGCCCCTCAGGTTTCCCCATTGGGAATATCCTCTTCTTCCAAGGCTTCTCCTGATCTGGCAGGGGAACCCCCTCGGAAGAGATAGTGCAAGAGGAAGCACATTGACTCCCCTGAGTCTATCACCTCCGACACCGACTTGGAGGAATCTGTTCCCCTCGGTCCCCCTCTGAGGATGTCTCTTTTGCTGACATCCTTGAAATCCTTAATCAGAGGGGGAAGTGGCCCAACCTACCCCAAGGAGGCCGTCAAAATTTATTACTGCCCCGAAAGAGAAACCGTTCTTATCTAAAGGTGTCTCTGTTGATGCCATGGTGGTGGCCACAGCCACTAAGAAGGAATTAGCTGATCATTTGGTACCTGTCCATCCTCCTAATAAGGAGTCCAGGACCATGGACAGGCACGGTAAGCGGATGTTTTTCTCCGCGACCTTTGCCATGCAGTCGCTGAACTACTTGTGTCACTTCACCCGTCTCCAGAGGGATTTACTCAAGGATATGGGTGATGCTATGCAGGATCCAACAGCTGAGGGGTTCCAAGACAAAATGAACTCCCAGTTGGCAACCCTGAATTCGATTGTCAACTCCTCCATGCGGCTTATCTCGTATGCGGCTGATGGGGCGAGTAGGGCCGCAGGCACAGGTGTAGCTTTACGACGCCACACCTGGATGTGGCTTTGCAATTTTGCGGACCCTTTCAAGGCGTCCTTCACCAATTCCCCCTTTGATGGCTCAACGTTGTTTGGACCTCAGGTGAAGGATACATTGACTAGGTGCGAGCAGGAAGGTAAGACGCTCTCTGCCGTGGGAGTCCGTTTTTCTACCCCTTCCAGACTTATCCCAAAGGTCAGAGGGGGGAGGAATGTGGTTCCACAAACCACAAGGAGTCTCATCTGATGCACAAAGTTGATTTCCCCTCTAGAGACAGAGGGGGGAACAACAATAGACGCCGCCCTAGGGGCAGAGGTGGTCCGCAAAACCAGGGTAGCAGAGAGACTTTCTCTGATAAACCCTTTCAGCATCCCTGAGGAGCTGCTCGGCTGTCCACATGCCAGTCCCAGCAGACCAGCAAGGATCCGGAATCTACTCCAAATTCTTTTTGGTACCAAAAAAAACAGGGGACTGGAGACCAATACTGGATCTCGGCAAGCTAAACAAGTATGTGAAGAAAACAAAATTCCGGATGGTCATGCTACAGTCCAGTCTACCCTTCTTGGGTCAGGACAATTGGATGTGCTCGATAGACCTTCAGGATGCGTACTACCATATCAAAATGCACAGACACTCCAGGAGGTTTCTCCGCTTCAGGCTGGGAGCCAGTCACTACCAGTTCAGAGCCCTGCCCTTTGGTCTCACTACAGCCCCCCCGAGTGTTCACCAAATGTATGGCAGTGGTCGTGGCTCACTTGAGACATCAAGGATTCCAGGTGTTTCCATATTTGGGTGACTGGCTCCTTACCGCCACCACCAGGTGTCAACTTCTTCTATCCAGAGACTTCACCATTCAAACTTGCCAAGCTCTAGGCATTTCAGTAAATTTCGAAAAATCTGCCTTGTCACCTTGTCAATCTATTACCTTTATAGGCGCCACCTTAGACACAGTTCATCTTTCTGCCAGTTTGACAGAGCAAAGAGTATCAGATATCCGCAAACACATTTATCTCCTGCTTCAATGCAACAAGATCAAAGCCAGGGTAGTCTTGAAGGTATTAGGACTCATGGCGGCTACCATTACACTCCTCCCCTTAGCTCGTTTTCACATGCGGATCCTCCAGTGGATGCTGTTTTCTCAATGGTCCTTCCAACAACTCCCGATGTCTCTCATCATTCTGCTAGCCCAATCATGCAAGAATCACATGTCTTGGTGGATGACATCACCTCAAATTCTTCAGGGCATACCCTTCACCCCCCCCCCCAATCGCCACGGTGACAACGGACGCCTCCCTGATCGGGTGTGGGGGGGGTGCATTATCAGGGCAGGACAGTCCAGGGCACGTGGCAATCTTTCGAGTGCTACTTGCACATAAATGTCTTGGAGATGAGAGCAGTGCTTTTAGCGTTGCAAGCCCTTCAGGACTCTCTTCCCACAGGGACTATTGCAATTCAGACGGACAACATGTCTGTAGTGTGGTACATCAACAAACAGGGCAGAACCAAGTCCTATCCCTTATGTCGAGAGGCACTCAGACTTTGGCATTGGGCGATTTTCTTCTCAGCGGTTTGTGATAGCAATGCACATTTCCGGGAAGTCCAACATGATTGTGGACAAGTTGAGCAGAGCTATTCTCATGCCTCACAAGTGGTCTCTAAAAAAAAAAAAAAAAAATCAGTGCTGGAAGAAATCTTTCGAAGATGGGGCCGGCCTTGCTGCGATCTTTTTGCTATTCCCCAAAACAGCAAGTGTCACGATTTCTTCACCCTCTTCCCTCTACCAGGCCAACCCACCAGAGAAGCTCTAGTCCACGATTGGCTCCGGGGACTTCCGTATGCTTTCCCCGCTTTCCCACTGATCTCTCAATTATTCAGAAAGCTATCGCCTCGAGAGTCACTATGATCCTCATTGCCCCTTACTGGCCTCGACGGATATGGTTTCCGTTCCTGCATCATTACCTCTTGGAGCAGCCTTGGCATCTGGACCCAGTGCCAGATCTTTTGACCCACCAGTCGGGCCAGCTGCACCACTCCCTCCAATCTCTCAACCTCACAGCGTGGTTTCTCCAATTCCTAACCTAGCCAGACTTCCCTTAATTTCTCATTCGGTCCATAACATTATGATAGCCTCTCACAAGTCTTCTACCAGAAGGATTTACAATAGTAAGTGGAAACGTTTTTCCTTCTGGGCAGCATAAAAAAATATAGACACCTTCACTGCACCTATCCAGTCTATCCTAGACTTTCTGGCAGAGATCTTTCATTTAGGCTCTTCCTCATCTACCATTAGAGTACAACTAGCTGCTATATCTAACTTTCAAGTAGGTGTCTCGGACTCCAGTATCATGTCCCATAAACTCTGCAAAGCCTTTCTAAGAGGTGTCTTTTTGCTCAAGCCCCCAATCAAAGATCCCCCACCTCAGTGGGACTTTGAATTTGATCCTAGCGTCCTTGATTCCCCCCCCCCCACCTTCGAACCAGCGGCTTCATGCCCTTTTAAGTTGCTCTCATGGCAAACACTTTTTCTAGTAGCCATAACATCTGCTAGAAGGGTATCTGAACTTCGTGCTGTTTACAGTCGTCCTCCTTACTTAGTTTCCCATAAAGATAGGGTGTCCCTCCGGACTTATCCGTCCTTCTTGCCTAAGGTTTCCTCTGAGGCAAATCTAAACCAGACTATCGATCTCCCTGTCTTCTTCCCTGATTATTCCAACAGGTCAGAACAAAAGTTACATTTTCTAGATGTTCATTGCCAACTTCGATATTTAGACAGGACTAAACAGTTCTGGAAATCTGACCAGCTCTTCCTGTCTTATGCAGAAGGGAAATTGGGCCTTCCAGTTTCTAAAGTGTCCCTTTCAAGATGGCTTACCTTTATAATTACCTTCATCTATGAAATCGGACATCAAAAACTGCCTTCAAGACCTAGAGCTCATTCAACCAGGGCATTATCTACATCTGTAGCTTTTCAGGACAGGCTACCAATAGATTCCATTTGTGCAGCAGCCACAATGGCTTCCCCTCATACCTTTTATCTCGCATTACAAATTGGATATGGCCTCCAGAAACCGTGCCAACTTTGGTTCCACTGTTCTCAAGAGTCTGTTCCGATAAGCCACCTGGGGTAAGGTGCTAGGGACGCGGTCCCATCCAGCAAGAATGAAGGTGAGATTGACAACTTAACATTGAGAAGTTATGTACCTACCATAACGTTCCATGTTAGTTGTTGTCTTCTCGCCTTCTTTCTTGCGTCCCACCCCCCCCCCCCCCAGCCTGGACAGACCGATAGGAATTTTTGGGATCTTCCATTGGGGCTTCCTTCCCACATGGTCTACCACCTCTATTCTCCCTTTTATGTTTGTGGTAGCTTACATACAGGTTTATATAGAGGTGGGTTCTTTTCCTCTCTTCTCCATACTATGGAGACTAGAACTGCTTGGTTTTAGCTATCAAATGAGATCTGAGTAGTTACTGCCTAGCATTGTGGGATATAGGGGAGCCTTGAGCCGGTGGAATTAGCTCTCAAGCTTTAGTATTGGCCGAGTCGGCTCTGAACCCATCCAGCAAGAAAGAAGGCGAGAAGAAGACAACTAACATGGAACGTTATGGTAGGTACATAACTTCTCATTTTCAGTGGTGGCCCGGGGAGAAAAGCTCCAACAAGAACATGGATACAGAAAAAATATAATCGTTAATTGGTGCAGAAGTAGAAATAATGTTACAGATGGTAAATACAGTAACATCTACCGAATATATACATAAAAGCAGGAGTGTAGTATGTTTGATTACAGTAATATAATATATACAGAAAATATACATTAAAGCAGAATTCAATTAATACAATCGGATTGATATCAATAGAGATATTAGTATTATTGTACCAGTATCAATAAGTGAAGATAAAAATAAATATGGAGAAAGTATCATCAGTCACTAGTAGTAAAAGACATAGCAGTTTAGTAATCCATATAAGGAGAGTGAAGAGGTTAGGTTATAGAGCAGGAACATAGCCAGAAAGAGTTGAGATGACTTTTTAGTAATTGAATGTGGTGGTGATGCCCGCTTCTTTAAGAAGGTGGAATTGAGTTCCATAGTTGAGCGACGGTGAAGGAATAGAGGAGTTGACCAGCAGGTAAGGTGGGCTTGTCTACTTTTAGAATAGATGATTTTCAGATCTTAGATGCTTGCCTGGGATGGTATTTGGCAACTACAGTTGAGAGAGCAGGACAGTCTGTGGGTCTGTAGATTATTTTGTGCACTGTAGTTAGTTGGGTGAATGAGAGATGGTGGGGGAGTTCCAGCCACCCTAATTGTTTCAGTGACTTACAGTGGTGTGATGAGAATTTGGTCTTGGTGGCAAATTTTGCTATTCTGTTGTAACACATCAAGTTTGCATTTTGTAGAATTTTTGGATATTAGTGAGGAGAGAGGGTAATAAGCTCGGATAGATGGGATCAGGACTTTGATCAGTGGATGGGTGCGCTGTGGCTAGGAGTTAAAGCACTATAACTGTACTTTGCTGGTAAAGTGGGTGTGGAGTCCTAGGTCATCATTCTCAATTTACCAGTCTATCTGTTTTCATATCTTTCCCTGTGGTCAAGAACTTTCGACAGTGACCGAAAGGATGAGATTTTAAATAGCAGAAGTAGGTTTCTACCTAGGGTTGCTAGGTCACTATCGAATGAGGAGTGAATAGCTTGGCAGTAAAGGAGGATTTTGGACTAGAGCTAGTGCTCCTCAGGAATGAGAGGTTCCAGTTGAGGTGGTTTGAGCACCTTGTGAGATTGCCATCTGGTGTACCAGACGTGGCCTATTGAGGATTTCAGAGTAGAGGGCAGACTTGAGATGCACCCCTCTGCTGGTCTCTGAATGCATTAACAGCCCCCCTAGAATGAGCAGGAGACTTTTGTAAGGATGGGGAGGTCTTGTCTTTCTTGCATAGCTTGCTTACCATTGTAACTCTTTCCATTGAAAGGGATTTAGCAAATGAGTGGATGTTTTGTATTTCTCTTCAAAGCCCCCGTCCTTGTCAGAAAATTGTGGTTTATAGGAAGCTCGGATGCTCCTCAGACAGCTATCCAGGTGGAGACCATAAAGCCCAGCAAGGACTCTATTCTGTCTAACTCTAGAGAAGAATCATGACCCAAAGTAAATTCTGGATTTGAGTGGCTTAAGTACTTTCATACCCTAAGAGCCCTTCCACATAGTTAGCCTTCAGTCCCCCCATCGACTGATATCCAGTGGAGACTAAATGAGATATTTAGCTCTCTGGGGTATTTGCCTTTGCACTGAGCTTAGGAACTTGACAGAAAGAGTCTGTTTTTTTCAGGTACGAAAAACACAAGTTCCTTCCCTGTTTAGATGATTTGCTGTTAGTGGTGGCAGACATTTGAGACGGTTTCATACAGCTCACACAACTGGAAGGATCCCTCCATCCAGCCCCCTGCTTCCTGCTTTTTCATAATGCACTTGCTCCATTTATAACCAAAGTATTCTACTAGGACAGTGAATTATGAGGTGTAGGGTGAGACTTGGCATCCTGAGAAAGCTTTTGTGCTCCAAATAACTCTCTAAAACCCGCCTCATCGGTCTCATGTTTCTTGATTTTTGAGCTGTGCTGGTATAGATGAACTATGTTGAATACACATCCATCCATCCACAGCCACTTTTCACATTTTTGTACATGGGGTCACTTCATTTAGAAAAAATAAAAATACAAAATGTTTGTGGTTTGGGAATAATGTTGCTTTACGCAGAGTCTGGCTAATTTTCCAGGTGTTACTGCAAATCTTGGTTTCTTGGATGCATTGATGGCGTCATGCCACACAGTTCAGGTGAGGATCTTTCATCACTTGCTGGATTGTGTAGTATTGTCCATGTTCACAGTTCCACTGCTCTCACGTAACTTGAGAGGACCTTAGCAAATTGTATGTGCTGTCATGGTCTCAGAAGTTTCTGGTTTTGGTCCCTTGCTATCATTCAAGTAGCAAAGCTCTGTCTCCCTTTTCTGACGCAGAATCTCACTTCAGAGATGCTTCAGTAAATGACTGGAGAGCCTGTTTCATTTTTTATGGGTTTCGCTCCCCACAGAGAAAAAATGCAGGATCAGACTTTTTCAAAATCGGGGCTGTTCTGTTTGCTCATCAGGTGTTGGAGGCACACCACCGGTGAGAATCTTTGCTCAGACAGCTAGTTTTTAGTTTAGCATCTAGTTAATTTGATGTGAAATCGTTCTTGCCCCTATAACAGAGAAGCACTCAATGTGGGATTAGTTGTGGCCTGAAGCTGTTCACACATTGATGATTTAAATAAAACCTCAACAGCTGAGGGCTTGAAAGGCATTCCTTTATGTTTCAGCAAGACATTTAATTTCTTCATGAAATATTAACTTTAACATAACATGTACATAATGGCTTCAGTCTTCTCTCTGAAATTCAGTACCATTCAGAAAGTCGCACTGAAATGCATGTAGAACGTTAAAAGCTCCGTGCCTAATACAATGCATCATAACTTAATTTCTGCAAAGTTGAAAGTGTCTTAATTAAAATATTTATATTAAGTACTTTCCTTTGAGTTCTAATTACTCTGCCAGAAGTTTGTATCCTCCTTTGTAGTACCTTTGTTTAAAATGTAATATTTAGCATAGTCGGACTTAACGATTCTAAGCATTTAAAAATCTCATTTTTACATGCTTTCCATCATCTTGAGTGTATGTAGGTCCCATCCACCTTTTATTTGTTTTTTTACATATTTCCAGGTGTACCTTTTTATTTTAATTGTATTGTATAAGCTTGTATTATGTTGTATCAACATTCAGCTTTTGAACTAGTGTGCTGCAGATGTGACTTAACTGAACTTACAAGTTTTACCTTTAGCCAGGCTCTGACGTCAACATTGCAAAATCTGTCTCAAGTTTCTTTTTGTAACTGTAATTTCCAGAAGTGCTTCATGCTGTGTATGTATCCTTTTGTTGTCATTGGGTTTAAAAAAAGTTCACATATGCCATATTTAAAAGTTGCATGTCAGGGTTTTCTAGAATTTGAGTGGCTCCATTTTGTTTGTATGTGGTTTAGAGATAGAATGACACACAATTGAATAATATTTAAAATGCCACTTGTAAATCTGTCCGAGAAAAATATTTTCTGAACTGAATTTCAAATTTCCAAACTCGGGATTTTCTTAAGCAATAGACGTCAGACAGATATATGTGACATATGAGGAAGCCCAAGGTTTGTTGTGTACGCAAAGTTGAAATGCCGACAAATCCTGCAAAAAGTAAAAATGTTTTTGTTGTCATTGTCTTAGTTAAAATCACTCTTCACAAGTCTGCAGTTTTAGAGAAGCAAAACATTGCACTTTTGAAAATCCTGGGACATGTAAAACATGCATGTTATAGTAATAGTTGAATATGAACAAAAGGAATGCTTTTCATGGCACAGATGCAGAATGTGTTCAGTCAAGTTTGATAGACCCTAAACTTCATTGTTTTTCGTGAAGTCTCTAAAAAGTATAATCTGCATGTATTATAAATTACAAAAGGTGGACATGAAGATTGACTCTGAAGCACCTGTAGCTGTATCTGTTATACCTGAGTAAATGTTTCATCGTTTTTTTTCTTCTAAGAAATGCCTGCACAATAGTTCTTTGAGGCAGCATGTACATGAGTATGTACATGAGTTTATCTATGATGTGGAAACAGTGTTTCACGTGTCCCACACAAAGCAAAACAAAAAGGGCTTACTTTTAATTCTGGTAAAATGCGAAGGATCAGCTTGCTGCTGGAATTGCATGCAGGAGTTGACACTATAGCCGAAACAAATTTGTGAGCCAGAGTAAGCTACACTTCTTCATACATATGAGGTACTTCCTACACTGAAGTGTTTTGTGTGGAGCTTGGAACCACCATTTTGATGAGTCAGGGAGTTAACACCCAAGTTTTGCGCAAGCTTATACCACTACTATCTGCAGTTAATGAGATTGAAGGGCATCATTAGTCTAGTAAAGCACAACCGATGAGCTGTTCTGACTGCTCTTGTTAAAATGAGTAACTCCATGTTTACTTGTGGGGATTATAAGCTAACTGTAAATTGGGCTACAAGCACTGATGTCCCTTCACCCTCAGGTGGAAAAGTTGATTTGATGGCTATGGAACTGCATGTTCTAAAACAGTTGCTTATCCGTAGTTATTACCTGGCATTGATTCTAAAAACAATATGTGACCGTGCACAGAGATTTGTTTGTGTGTAACTAACTGCCATTTGGTTTGAGCTCCACAGCTTCTATTTTTCAAAGAATAATGCATTGCATGTATACTTGGCTAGTTTGCGGATACAAGGAAGCAAAACTAAACATCTCAGTAACTTGCATAAAGTGTTACAAAGATTGCAAGACTGGATTGAGTGTTAAAAAATAATTTCATAAATTACAGATTTGCGTAAAGATTTGTTGGGCAGGACATGGGTATGCAAACATTTTTAGCCCTTTTGTAGTGGGGCATCCATAGAGAAGCCCTTAATATCACTTAGTGAACCCAGCACATGCTGTGACCAGTTATTTACCTATTTTGTAAAAATATCATTTTGTAATTTAACAGACACGATGGAAATGGCAAGTGCGTTTACATTATCAGTAACCAGACATAATGACAAGACTGTAACAGCTTTTTTATTGCAGTGAATTTAAAATGCAGTGCTTAAGCTGCTTGTAATTTGCTAAAATAATGAATTAGAATATTACTGCACCTGTTCTGCCGGTAATGTATCTTGTGAATGGTGGGCTCTGCATAACTAATACATTCAGACATATTTTTGAGTAGACTCACATGTGTTCCTTTTACCATCAACACAAGCAGTTCTCATTTCCAGCATTAGCAGAAAAATTGTTGAGGTGGGTTCCTTATATGGTAGAGGAGCCCTATGATTACCAGCAACTCTGCTTGAAAATCTCTGATCTTCACTGTTCCACAGAGAAGGTGAAAGCCATGTATGAAGTGCCCCTATTGTAAAAAGGGGCATGCCTTTTCACGGAGAAGTTGAAAGCCATTTCTGAGAGGTCCCCTTCTTAAAAAATAAGTAAATAAATTAAAATATGAGCATTACGAACATCTGTTGGCTTGATTGGCTGTATATGAACAGTTTAAGTACAGGTTATCTGAGTTGCCTCCATTCTGTAGGCTGCTGAAAGATGGCTTCTTGGCAATGGAAACAACTTGAGCAAAATACATTCAGAAAATAAAAGAAATGTTAACTTGTAAGGTATTGGTTCTCTGTGATGGTTGTTGCTATCATTTGCTTGTAGTGCTGTAGCTTAGCATGGACGGACTCAGACTTTAGGCTTCTAGCAGTTCTTAAACCAGCATGATCCAAGGCAAGGAAAGCTACAAATTCTATTCCTAGTTGCACCGATTACTTTTTACTTTGAGACTGTGGCTCTCTGATCTAGTCCTCTCACAGGTCCTGTGGTCATTTGATTGAGACCCCTGGCTTATGGCAGAGAATCTGTGCCATAGATGCAGATGTTCGTGTTTCACTGTTCCGGTCATTACATTTGAGTAATCTGCTGGAAGGTTGCCCTCAGTCGGCCTGATTAACAAAGTCTTGGCTCCTGTGTCGGTTGCTATCCCTTCTTCCATGATGTCAGGGGTATAAAACATGCAGCCGATGCCATTACATCAGTCTTTCTTGCCGCGCAGTGCCCAAAGCAGAAGCAGCTTGCAAGTGCCGGTCAGCTGACTCCTGAAATTTTCGTTTTCGAGTTTCAGAACTGAAGTCTTCCACTAAAAGCTAAGTACCCCGTTGGGGAAACCTTTTCTTGCTCCTTTCCGATGTCAGTAAAAGTTAATAATTGTATTACTTTGGGAAGCAAATACCTCAAGGATTTTCATTTGTACTGTATTCCTTGCCAAGACCCTGACCACGACGTACCTTGCTGTCAGTTTTATGCATTATTTAATCAGCGCACTATCTGTCGTCAGTACATTTTTGCTTCTAAATATTTTGGCTCTAGGTTTAATTATCCAGAAATGACATCTATTAGCCATCCGACTTCCGGAATACTGAAAAAACGCAAGGAAAAAGACAGGCTGTTGAGGTCCAAAATTGCCGATGACACTTCTCCTAAGCCAGCTGCCAGTTCGTCGGTACTCAGTGAAGTGCTTTTGCAACCTCTGATACCCGCTACTTCTGATTCGCAGGCCTCTACTGAGACCCATTCGGAGTCCGGTATGCCGTGAGATGCTTCACATATGGAACCTGCGGATGTCTCTACCCTGCATGGGTCTGGGGCCGCTGAGCAGGCACCGGCTTCTGAGGGTGTATTCAGGCCTACAGACTTGCATATTAAACTGACCCAACTTCAGTACTAAGGTCTAAATCCCCATCTGTGTCTAAAAAAACTGATGCCCAGGCCACATGTTCAGGCCCATGTGCCTAAAAAATGATCAAAATGGCTGAAGATTTAATTATTCTAATCAGGGGTAACCCCCCCCCCCCCCCCCAAGAGGCCTAGGATTGAACTTGACTATGAATCCTCTGAACAGGACTCTTGTTTCTTCTGACTCTTCTAATGATCTAGATTTGTCCATACTTACTTATGAGAACTCTGATACAGAGGATTCTATTCCTTCTGCCTCTACGCCTGAGGATTTCTCTTTTGGGGAAACTTTACCTTAAGGGAGCATTTCCACTGGGAAAGTCAGGATTTCTCAGAATCCAAAAAGAGGCTTAGGGATTTCCTCCTCCTTCCTCAGCATAGGCCTTTGGCTATACTTCCTGTACTAGACATTGTTGGTTATGTGTTTTCGGAATCCAGTATGACCCCTGAATCCTTGCCTCCAGCCCCTAGCAAACCTGACAGGTACTACAGGGTTCCTGAGACCCACAGATTACTTTTCAAGAATCCTGTTGTGGACCCTGAAACCATCTCTTAGGGAGCCAATGGCATTAAGGCTTCTACTGCTAAAAATCCTACCCCTTCTGATGGAGACTGCAGGGCACTGGATAGATGGGATAAAAAGGTTTATACTTCTGCAACCTTAGCAATCGGGGCTTTAAACTGTCAATTCCATATGCTAAAATATCAACAGCATATTATGGGACTGCTTAAACAGAAAATGATGTTGATTTCTGACTGTGTGGAGAATAAAGATTTACAGGATTTATTGCATTCGGTTGAACAAGTTGGCAAACATACTTTGCAATGTGGTTTTGAGTCTTTAGAGGTCTCTTGCAGGGCTGTTGTTACTGGGTCTGTGCTTAGAAGGCATGCTTGGCTCAAGGAGCAATCTCTGCCTGATCATGTTAAAGCAAAACCTTTGGATGCTCCTTTACAGCAGGACCGCCTGTTTGGTAATAAGGCTGAAGAAGTTTTAAAAAAGATGGAAGCTAAAGCTAAATCAATGCAAACTGTGAAAGATTTACAAGTACAACCTCCAAGATTTAGTAGGCGCTGGCCTACTAAGAACTGGTCCTTTGCAGCTCCTTCCAGGGCCACTCCAGCCAAACCCAGACATTCCAAAAGCACCAGGTTTCAGTCCCAAGGGACTTTCAGAACTAAGCAGTGGGGTGCTTCCACTTCCAAATCTGGAAGCAACAAGGCACCACCCTATGGTAAACAGTTTCAATGACTTCCCTTTAAAATTACCAAGTATTTACCTCTTAGCCGCCCCTGTGGGGGGAAAACTGGCTCTCCATTCAAGCAGCTGGCAACTTATAACCCAGGACAAATGGGTTTTAAATAGTGTCCCAGGCTTACAGATTTCATTTCCACATGCTGCCAACTCCAAACGGGTGGCCAGACCTGCTCCCAAGTCAGTGGGCAGAGACTCAGAAACAAGTACTTTCCCTCCTAAACATGGGGGCAATTCAGCTGGTACCAGAAAAGGGACAAGGTTTCTATTCCAGACTTTTCTTGGTACCTAGAAAAGACAAGTCATTGGGTCCAGTTCTGGACCTTTCTGCTCTAAACACCTTTCCTGACATTCCGAAATTCAAGATGCTGATTCTTCACCAGTTACTTCCTATGCTAGGCAAGGATGCCTGGTTGGCAACTCTAGATTTAAGAGAGGCTTACCTGCATATCCCAATCAGGGAATCTTGCAGAAGATACCTACGCTTCAAAGCAGGCTGCATGCATTATCAGTTGTCTGCACTGCCCTTTGTGAATACCCTGGGCTCAGTAGACAAGCCAAAGTGCCTGGCTCCAGTAATTGCATTTTGCAGGCAAAGAAGTATTCAAATATATCCATACCTGGACGATTGTCTAATTCGGGCAGAAAACCAGGCCATTCTTCTAAAACATCTGGTGTTTGTAAAAAGAGTTCTAACCTGTCTAGGGTACACCATAAACAAAAAAATCTCAACTGGTACCCTCTCAAAAAGTTACATTCCTGGGTGCAAGCTTGAATACAACTGCTCAGATGGCTTTCCTTACGCCAGAAAAGCAAATTCATGTGGTGACTTCAAAGAGGTGGCCACAAAAAAAAAAAACTGCTATCTACAAGGCAAATACTGCAAGCCTTGGGGTTCATGGCCTCCTGCATTCTTCTAATTCCATATGCAAGACTGCATATCAGGAAACATCAGTGGTATTTAAAAAGTTTATGGAGTCAACATTGTCACAGCCTGGAAACAGTGATTCCGATCATACCTTGCCTGTGCCTAGAGTTCCTATGGTGGGCAGAGGCCTGCCACCAAAACAAGGGACTGCCATTCACACTACCCCCTGCTACCCAAACCCTAACTACAGACACATCAGACTATGCATGGGGGGCTCATCTGGCAGAGAAGTGCATTCAGGGCAAATGGAGCCCAAATCAAATGCACCTTCATAGCAGTCAAAAAGAAATGCTAGCTGTACAGAATGCACTGACAGCCTTCAAGGACTACCTTCATCCAGGACAATTACTGATGAAGGCAGACAACACCACGGTTATGTGGTACATAAACAGGGGGGTACACATTCCTACCCCCTCTGCAGACTAGCCATGGCATTGTGGAACATGGCCTTGAGCTACCAAGTACAACTACAACCCAATTCCTGCCAGGAAAGTTGAATGTTCTGGCAGACGAACTAAGCAGAAATCTCATGGACCCACACAAATGGAAACTGGAACCACGGATTTTCAACATGCTGACATGCAAATAGGGGAGCCCAGACATAGTTCCTTTTACCTCACCCCAGAACTACCAGTTGGACAAATTTTGCACAAGAACTCCTCAAAAAAAAAAAGCCTGGAAAGTGGATGTTCTGCCTTCAGCTGGAGTAAACTATCGATGTGATAGTGTTCAATCTCGCCGTTTGTTCTTACACATGGGTTCGGAGCCGATCCTCGGCTCCGTGTCGGCCGCTTGCAAGCTCTGCATCGAGAAGAAGCTCGAGACAATCTAATACCCACAATCCCCCTCTGCCTTTACCTCAGATCTAGTTTGCCGCTGCTGCGTTCGCATCGCTGGGAGCTAGCTCGAGCATCTTGAGATAAGGTATAACTTTATTTTTTGTTATATTTTAGAAAAAATTGTTCTAAAAGTACCTTTAGGTATACTTAGTGTATGTGTGTGTGTAGGTAGAATTTCTCGGTACCGTTAAATTTATTTAACTGGTTAGAGTTTTTCGGGGCCTACTACCCCCTTCTTAAATTTGACAACCGGACTGACATATACATCGGATTTGACTTGTTTATATTGGATTTGTCTTTTATACTGGACTTGACTTTTCTCTTTCCTGTAAAATGTCTGAGAAAATTAAATCAGGCTTTAAACGTTGTCAGTGTGGCCAAAAAATGTCAGTTACTCTGACAACCATAGTTCCTGTGTCTACTGCCTTGGCCCTCTCCACTTACAAGAGGACTGTTCAATTTGTCACTCTTTTAGTGGGAGGGTCATGACAGATAGGCGCAGGAAACTCATGGACAGAGGGTTATTAAAACCTTCCTTTCAGGAGGCTCTGGATGCTTCAGACCAGGCATCCAAATCCTCGAAGGAATCGAAGGCGTCGGAGCCCAAGCACCCCAGAACTACCAGTTGGACAAATTTTGCACAAGAACTCCTCAAAAAAAAAAAGCCTGGAAAGTGGATGTTCTGCCTTCAGCTGGAGTAAACTATCGGTCTATGCCTTTCCCCCTCTGTTTCGGCTCCAAAGTTCTACTAAAAGTCAAACAGGACAAACCAAAAATGATTTTGATTGCTCCAGACTGGCCTCGCCAACATTGGTACCCACTCCTGCGCAGTGTGTCACACATTTCACAGTGGCACCTGCCTCCGACACCTTCCTTACTGTCTCAGCAGGAGAACCAAATTTTGCATCCTCAGCTCCAAACATTGAATCTTGCAGCTTGGCTAATCACTTAAATTCAACCTTAGCATCCCTCAGCAAACCTGTGATGGATGTCATTTTGGAGGCGAGAAGACCTAGTACTAGAAAATCTTATGCTGACAAATGGAAAATATTCTGTGCCTGGAATCAATCTCAAGGGATAAGCTCAGCAGTGCCCAATTTACCTCAGATTTTGCAATACTTAACTGAGATGCTTCACAAGGGCCTGTCTTTCTTCCATAAAAATCCATGCCTCCGCTATTTCAGCTCACAGCAACACAGAACCCCCCCCCCTTCTCTCATCCTCTTCTAAAGCAGTATCTTGGAGGGGCCAAAAACTTGAGACCACTCAGGAGAGCTCCAACCCCTGCCTGGGACCTTAACTTTGTATTGGAGAAACTCACTCTACCTCCTTTCGAGCCATCTGCTACTGCAGACTTAAAATTTCTTTCCTGGAAAACAGCCTTCCTTTTAGCAATCACTTCAGCTAGAAGGATATCTGAATTACAGGCCCTTATGGCAGTGGAGCCTTTCATCATCTTTCATGCAGACAGGGTGTCTCTCAGGACCAATCCATCATTCATGCCCAAGGTGGTATCCAGTGTGGCTCTTAATCAGTCCATTCATATGCCAACTTTCTTTCCCAATCCACGGAACAAGGGGGAGTGGATTCTGCATTCATTGGATGTACACAGATAACTTAGATTCTACTTGGACAGAACTAAATCTCGAAGAAAATCTGAATAACTGCTGGTAGCATTTGCTGCAGGGGTAGAGGGGAAGGTTATTTCAAAGCAAACCATTTCTAAATGGATAAGCCATTGTTTTCATTTCTGTTATAAGCACCATGGAAAACCTATCCCCAGGGGATCTGATCTCATTCCACCAGGGCTGCATCTACTTCAACAGCCTTTCTCAGAGGTGTTCCTACCAGGGATATTCTAGAAGCTGCTACCTGGAGTTCAGTTCATACTTTCACCAAGCATTATCACTTACCTATTTTCTCTAAATCCAGAGCTGGCTTTGCCACTGCTGTTTTGCAGGGCCTTATAGCTGTTCCTAATGTATAAATCCATCCTCCCAACCATAGCTTTGGGAATCTAACCAAATGTAATGACTGCAACAGTGAAACACGATTAACATAGTACAGTTGTGTACACTTACCATAAATGTAGATGTTCGAGTATATTCACTGTTGCAATTCTGGTTACCCTCCCTCCAGCCCCCTGTTTTTCTCTTACTATATCTCTACTTTCTTTTACTATGCTTTAAAATTGTTTTTGGCGTATTTGCTTTTGTTTGGAGGTATATTTTTGTGTTTTTGATTTATTTATTTATATAATATATTTTGCTCCCCATTTGGGGGGCACCTGACATCTGGGGCAAGAAAAACTGATGTAATGGCGTCTGCTGCATGTTTTATACCCCTGATGTCATGGAAGAAGGGAAAGCAACAGATGCAGGACCCAAGACTTTGTTAATCAGGCCAACTGAGAGCAACCTGCCATTACCCAAATGAAATGACTGCAACAGTGCATACACTCTAACATCTACATTTATGGTAAGTGTACGCAACTGTACTTTATTAATATTGTGCTCTCACGATGTTGCAGACCCATTGCATAGATATCAAAATGCTTTTGACTTTACTGGGAAGAAAGTTTCTCATCAGTAAAGAACTGCACTTGCTTTAGGTTTGGAGATGTGGATGAAATGTATTTACTCAAAGTAGGAAATTCAAGCTGTTTGACTGTACAGATTTATTCCTTAATGTAATTGTCTGATGTGTAGTCTTCAGAAATGTACAGTGATATCCAATCACACTGTGGCATCACTTAATTTTACAGCTCATGTACCCATGCACTACACTTAAATTTTGTATCTGAAAATACAGTTGTGTAAAATCTTAGCGTAACAGTAGATGTCCTTCTCTTCACTTAAAAAGTATAGATGAGCTTGAAAAAGATATTGCTTGCGCCGTGCATCGCATTTATGCTGCCTGCACAGAATGTAGGGCATAAAAGGGATGTATGGATGCAACTACCCAAAACTGAATTGGCCCAGCAAAGAACAGTCGTCGTAGGACAAAAGTCCATTCCCATCCAGAAGGAAAAAATGCAGAACAAACAAGCGAGGGTTGGCGAGAGGGAGTGAATACTGTAACACTGAAGTTACTGTTATAAGAGTTTACACAACTGTACTCTGACCTCCTATATTACTGTTGCAGTATTCCTTAAAGAAGGGAGAATAAAAAAACTCAAGAAAGCTGATATGATCTCTCCATAAACCCACAGAAAATGGTTTCAGCAAAACCTGCTCTGGCCTTAGAAACCATATCCAGCTTGTAAAGGTATGCACTGTAGACCAAGTAGCAGCTTCAAGGATTAATTGGTATTCACCCACTTGAAGAAAGCACCAGAAGAGGCAACATCCCTAGTGGAATGAGCTCTAATAGAAGCAAACGGAGACTTGCCATGAAAAGAACAACGAAAAGAAGTTCTCTTAGATATCCAGGAAGAGATGGTTTGCTTAGAAACAGCCAAACCCAAAGATCTGGGATGAAAGGAAACAAAAAGCTGATCAGACTTGTGAGTAGTCTAGGTTTCATCCAGCTAGTACCTGAACTGTCTGTGCAAATCCAAGGTATGCAGGACCATTTCAGTAGCAGACTGAGAAGAAGGGAAAACGGAAGGGAGTTGTACTGACTGATTTAAGGGCAACTCTCATTTACCACCTTGGGCATGAAAGAAGGATCAGTACGCAGGGACACCCTGTCCATGTGACAGTTAAAAATGGAGGAATAGCCATAAGTTCCTGGAGCTCAGAAACCCTCCGAGTAGAAGAACCAGCAGACTTCCAAATACAGTGTTGCAAAGAAGCAGAACGTGCAGGCTGAAAGTGAGCCCGAGTCAATTTCTCCAAAACAAAATGAAGGTCCCAAGGAGGAAGGAACTGTGCTGTACTATTACTGTATTTTTAGAGCATAGCTGAAACAGTTGTCTGAAGTGGGTGTTTACGTTAAAGCCTGATGGCAGATTGAGACATACTTTACTCTTTGCTACAGCTAGAACAGTAGCTGCATTGTACAGTGAAAATGATTTGCTGACTCATGTTTGTGCCCCTCCTCCTCTTTAGACTGTGTTGTAATAGCAGCTGTTGAGCTATTAATTACACGCGCAGTTGACAGAGATATTGGGAGAAGTCTGAAAAAAATACTTTGAGGTTTTTTTTTTTTTTGTATTTGTCATCAACGGACTTGTAAAAATTTACTTGTCAAAATGGACATTGTTGAGGGTAAATCTCATGATAATCCAATCCAATATGCATAGCATTTGAGAGATTCTAATTCCATTTGTACAGTTTACTGTTTGTAGCTGGCTTTTGTACTCTACAATTACAAAAGCTGTCTTGTGGTAGTCTGTGGAATGTGTGCATGCTGCAGAAGTAGGCTTGCTATAGGTTAACTCTGTTTAGCCTTGAAATGTTAGTACATTTTTGTAACTATTAAATGTATGTTTTTGTTCTAGCATTACGAATTGTATCAGAGTATTACAGATGAGTATTTTAATGATTTTCTGAAATAGTGCAAGTCCACTTTGAGATGTTTCAGTACTTTCTCATAGCCTAACATACCTATTAGCTTAGCTATTCTTTGTTAAAACTGTATCCGTTTCGGCTTACCACTGCCGAACATCCCTTTTACAATATCTTCATTAAATGTATGGAAGGGCTGTTCCCCCCTTCTATGCCTTGGTGTGGAGGCTTTGCCCCACACCCTTCCCATTTTCTAAATACACAGCCTCTGAAGTTGCACCAACATGGAGTGTGTGTCCATTTCATTAGGTTAGTGCAACTTTGTAAGCAGTATGGTCAGAGATTGGGCATTGTGAGGTGCAGGGTGCATAAATGCCCAGGAAAGAGAAAAGTAGATGTCCTTCCATTTCAATGTTGTATTCCTTGCAATAATCCCCTGCCAAGGGCGGCCTCATGTCTGGCCAGTATTATTTATTTTACATTTGTTTACCGCTAGAGTCCGACTGGGCATAAAACACTTTTTTAGCGGCGGCCCGGGGAGAAAAGCTCCATTGTTGGTAAACTATTTTGTTAGCAGAAAGAGAAAATTGTATAATACAATAAAGAAAAAATAGTAACAGACATTCATAACAGTAAAAAGACTAGAACAGAATAAATTGCTCAAGTGGGAGACGAGACCAATAATCTTTTATAACCATGCTTCTAGAAGACAGTTCTTGCAGTAGTGACATTGTATACAGTAAGAGTGCAATTACGATACTTATATACAGGTAGCATAGCAAACTGAAGACTTAAAATCTGATAGATGTTAACAGTGAGAAAGAAAAAAATATATATGGTAGTCCTATGACTTAAATTCAATGCTCATTACATATGCAGTTTAAAATTTTAAAATCTGCTAGTTCCATGGTTTGGGCTACCCATGCCCAGTACATGTACAAGTCCAGGAATTGATGAGATGGGATTTAGTGTGATGCTTGATGTTTTTTAAGCTAGTTATAGTTCTAATTTCAGGTGGTAAGGCATTCCACAGTTTAGCAATGTAGTAGGAGTATAGAGTCACCTGAGCTATTTTTACTCCTGGTTTCTTCAATTAGAGCTTTACTAGTGGATTCTAGTGGACGGGTAGTTATATGGGGATTGAGGAGGCCTTGTAGAGCTGGTGTTTTATCTGGTTTATAGTACATTTGGTGGGCAGTAGAGAGTTGCATGAGAATGAGTTGGTGAGGTAGTTCTAACCAAGATAGTTGTCTGAGGGCCTTACAATGATGGGTTCTAGGAGGACAGCTAATGGCAAATTTAATCTTATTATAGCAGGCATCTAACTTGCTTAGGTCCGATTTGGAGAGGTTGGTAAGGATTGGTGAGGCATATAGTAAAGTTGACAGAAGATGAGTTCTGGCTGTGGTTATTCTGGAGTTTGTGGTTAGGTAGTTTTTGCATCTGTATAAGGTACCTATTTTCTTGTGTACTTTTTTACAGAATGGGCAATGTGCAAGTCGAACTTCAGATTTTGATCAATAACACTGAGAAGTTGGGTGGATGGTACTGGTTCGATCAAAGTCTTATTATTGAATGTGATGTTGAACGAAGTGGATTGGGTTTTGAATTTAGTGGAGTGGTGGAAGAGCATGAGTTTAGTTTTATTTGGGTTCAAGATTAATTGGGCATCTGCCAACTATGATTCAGTATCATTGAAGGACGTTTGGGTTAAGTTCTGTAGTTCCAGTAGAGTTTGGGCAGAACATATGACAGTGGGGTTGTCTGCATACAGTACAAGGGTGGCTAGATTTGTAGCATTATGGAGATATGTAAACAGGTTAAAAAGTAGGGGGCTGAGAATAGACTCTTGAGGCATGCCCATAATCAGTGGTAGTAAGGGAGAAAGAGCTTTGTTCACCGTACCGCTTGTTGCCTATCTATGAGGTAGTTCTGAAACCAGGTTAGAGTGGAGTAGCTTAGGTTCAGTTTGGACAAGGCAGTTTGAGATGCTGTATCAAAGGCTTTTGATAAGTGCAAAAAGATTGATTACTAGCTCACCTTATTTCTAAGTTGACTGATGGTGTTGATGAAGCTAATAAGGGCTATGGTAGTACTATGGTAGGGGCGAAAGCCGTAAGTAATTTATTGTCTAGGAGATGGTTAAGTATACCAAAGCATTTAGATTGCTTTAATATATGCCATAAATCACACACATGCTCCCCGCTTATAACGTAGGTCATAAAGATGTCTGGTCATACCATCCTCAGAACTTATTTGCTGCCTGGCTAAACACCATCTTGTTATTGTTGGTCTGAAAGCTCGCTTTGTGGCTGGCTCACAGATAAGTGTCCCATTGGATTTTTTTGCTCTTATCGTTTTCTGTTTGTTGCTTGTGGGGTTTCATGTCATCCAAAAAGGGTAAATGCCAGTGTGGGAAACAGATTTCCCCAAAAAGACCATCACAAGCAGTAATTTGTTAGGCTTTCGTTCCAAAGACTTGCCATAGTCTGCTTTCCTCTTTAGCCTTGTATAGTTCCAAAGTCTTAAGCTTTTTGTGAAAGACACTGTGGAAGGAATTTCCCACTCTGAGGATCGGCCATCCATGAAGAAGGCCAAGAAGTCTGTCCAATTCTTCTGCTGTACCACCTCTGCCGGACATCTCTCCAGAGGCTAGTGAAACCTGGAAGATCACCCAGTTCCTCTGTTATATTCCTGTGCCGCGATCCCTTCAGAGGCCGTCTTGAATCTGACCTCATGCATGTCTCTGGTCTTGCAGACATCCATTTCGGATGTTCAAGGAGAACAGTGGCTGATTATTTCTGAAGGGCCTAGCGGTGTTCCTCAGATTTTGGCTAGAGAGGAAGTTCCGACTACAGTTGTGGAATGTTACCCAACATCTGAGCCAAAATAAAAAAAAAACAAAAAAAAACAACGCATGTTTCTCTACTTCTGTGGACTCTGAATGAATGGTAGAATTTCACCCTGGTTTGTTTAATGCCCATATGGCTTTGAAACCTCCTCAAGAAGTTTCTTTTCCTTCTCCACCTTAATCCTCCACTTCTTTTAAAAGGCCTAGGGAACAGGATTCCTCTGAGGAATCCCTTGCTTACTCATCCCAGATTCCTTCTCCTTTAGACTATATGGTTCTGAGGCACAGGAGTCTACTAGTCTTGACACTCCCTTTAAGGAGACTTCCTTCGGGAACACAATTTGCAGTGTGATGGATTTTTTTAAATGGGATTGTGCTCCGGTTTCTGAAGTGCAGAAGAGGTATTGCACACTTCTGCATATGGACTCTTCCCAGCCCTTCTGTCCCTCCTGTTTTGACTGATGGACTCTTCCCAGCCCTTCTGTCCCTCCTGTTTTGACTGCCTTGTTGGATGCCTTTTCTACTGCATCTCAAGCTCCAGACTCCCATTCACCTGTCCCCAAAATACTTGCCAGGTTTTACAGGGTGCCTGAGGATTGGAAATTCCTTTTATAGATGTCATTCAGCTGACCCCTCTGTGGTGTCTGTGGCATCTGACAAGCCATCTCAGTTACTGCCTTCTACAAAACTTCTTCCTTCTGGTCAAGATAGTACGACTATGGAAAGGCTAGGTAAGAAGGTTTTATACCTCTTGCTATATTGGCTTTTATGGGTGTTAATTACCAGACTCTTATGTCCAGATATTTTTTCTCTCTTCTTTCTCAGGCCTGTCAGGCAAGACTTCTGCTCTCTCCTTGTTTGGGACTTCTCAGGTGGCTTACCATTCTGTTAAGTGTATTTGTTATGCAACAGAGGCCTCTTCCATAGCTGCTGCTTTTGATTCCGCAATGAGGAGATATTCCTGGCTTTGGCTGCAGCCTTTGCCTGATGATATCAAGGCTAGGTTGACGGATGCTTCTCTGGATAACAAACGCTTATTTGGTGTAGCTACTGCTGATTTGTTTATTTGGTGTAGCTACTGCTGATTTGTTTAAGTCCCTTCAGGATAAGGGCAAGGCTTTGCAAGAGCTTAAACATGTCTTTTTCTCCTGTGTCTAAATTTAAAATAAATTATCCTAGTAAGCCAGCCTTTTTTCATAGGTAGTCTGTCCTCCTCCCAGGGTAAGAAAGGGGGGGGGGGGTAAAAGGTTCCTCCTGCTAAAACTACAGAGATTCCTGTAACCCAGAAAGCTCCTTTTCCTGGCAAACCAGGTGTTGTCTGACTATCCTGTTCTCAGCAACATTCATCTTTGTCTTTCCATATCCGTTCCAGTTTGGTTGAAGATTACTCAGGATTCCTGTGTTCTTTCCATTACCTGACTCTGATATTATGTGGTTTGGAACTCTCTATCCCCATTCACGGGCATTCCTCACCCCCCTTAGGAACAGTTGGCTTTCTTTTCAGGGATGCTTCAAGATCTTTTGACTCTGGGAACTATTCTGGAAGTTTCAGTTTCTTAAAGGGGGGAGTGGGATTTTACTCCTGAATTTTTTTTTGGTTCTCAGAAACGAGCAACTTGGAGACCCATTCTAGGCCTCTCTCATTTAAATACCTTTTATGAAGGTACATACCCTTCAGATGTTGTCTCTTCAGACTTTCTTCCCTCTGCTGCTGCTTCAGGCAACGATAAAGGCAGAGTTGAGAAACAAGTCAAACAAAGGCCAGAAATAAGTTAAAGGTAATGACAACTTGCACGAACACTTGGATAAAACGGAGCATTACAAGGGCACAAAACGCATTACTAAGCAAACAAATAGCACAGAAATGTTTACTAAGTAAAGGAAAGACATAAAAAATTTAACTAAGCCGAATGTTCAAAGTTAAGATGTTTGATAAAACAGTTGCCAGAAAACTACATAAGAGGTTGAGTTACCTTGGAAATGCTAAACGAGCATGTTTAGAGTAATACAAGCACAAGAAAATAAATTATATGGGGGGGGGGACACAATAGAGGGCAAAAAAGGCATATTTGCAGAAATAAAGTAAGGTGACTGCATGTTTTTGACAAATTAGTGTGTTGGCATAAACTGTTATTTTGCATTAATTAAAGCTCTGCATGGCATAACTAGAGTTATCGAAGCATCGTAAAGTGCTTTTCAGTGTGTGTTTATTACTGTGCATTTATTCCGAAGAGTTTGTATGCAAACTGCAACTATTCCATGAGGTCCAGTCAATATACAACCATTTAAAGAATTTCTTGTGTTGGGTGCATCTGCCTTCAAAGGGCTGGCCATTACAGTGTTTCTTGCACTGTAAAGAATTACTTGGCCAAGTACAGCAATTTTGAAAGTGTTTCAGTGTGCTGTGTACTGTTTATTCGCAATGTGCAGTTACTTCGAATTGTTTCTCACTTTGAACAACTTCTGCTGCCCAGTTTACTCGCTATGTACAGTTACTTTGAAATGTTTCTTAAAATGATAATAAATGGCTTTACAGTTCAATAATTTTGAGAGTTTTTTACAGTGCCTGAGAAAGTTATTTTGCAAAAGCATTTCGCAGAATTCGGTTACTCAAAAGTATTTCGTATTGTTGAAGTACTCAAAATGCTTATTGTACTATTGGACACAGTTATAAGTACTGGCATACATTTCTGACATGTAAAAAAAAAAAAAAAAAAAAAAAAAAAATTATATATATACTTGTGTGTTCGTACAGTTACAAGTAGACTTGGGTTGCATTGTGTTTTTGCTATAAGTTGCTGGCATGGCAGATGGATTTTGAAAACCTCACCACTTGTATTTGATCAGAATATTGCAGAGAATTGGAGAATATTTGAGCAAGAGTACTACATTTTTATACAAGCAGCTTACTCACATAAAGATGCATGCACCAAGGCATTCACTTTGCTAAACCTAGCTGGGTTAGAGGCCATTGATGGAGAGCGTTCATTTGTATATGCACCAGCAGTGTATGAAGGCGAAGGTGAAAATAGTCATATTGTTATTCAGGCTGATTCAAGGGAAGATCCTGTGTGTTTGAAGCATAAATTCAGAGAAATGTGTAACCCCCCCAGACCAATGTTACATTAGTGAAGCATTTGTTTTGCATAAGAGACCAAAGGCCAGGAAAAACATTTGCCACTTGCATTACTGACTTGAGAAACAAGGCTAAAACTTGCATGTTAGATCTAAAAGATGAGTTAATGAAGGACAGGCTTGTATGTGGTATCAATAATGCTGCTGCAAGACAGGTTTTGCTTCGGGACAGAGACTTGACTTTGAGTAAAGCTGTTGAGGTTTGTCAGATCCATGAGGTAGAAAGGCACACAAGTATGCTTGCAGCTGATAGAATGGTTTGAACAAACTCCAGAGCAAACATAGACATTATGCAACACATTGCAAGGAGAAACAGGCCTAGACACGAGACACCTGTTACCCCTGCAGGCTCCCCAAGGAAAACCCAAAGTTTTCTAGTAAGTTGCAAGACAAGTTCAGTTAAAGGAGCTTGCTCAGTGCAGAACAAGCGCTGCTCAGTACAGCACCAGGGTGAATCAGCAAAACCCAAGTCAAGCGTTATTGTTAACTGTTGCAGTTGTGGTGCCAGCCATGAGTCTAGAAGAGGAAAGCGTTTAGCATTTGGTCAGCAATGTCACAAGTGTAAAAAAAAAAAAATTGGAATCATTTTCAAAGGTTTTGCAAGTCAAGTAAACCTCATTCATTTACAAGGGAAGATCACTCAAGAAAGCAAATTATCAAGTAGGGTTACAGTCAGCTTTTCTACGTATATTGTGTATCAGTAATTGGTGAAAAGGTGAATGCAGTTGGTTTATTGGCCGGGGCGAAGTGTTTTGTTCTGTCCAATTCCATGGTAAACACATTGAGCTCAAAGTAGATACTGGTTCAAAGTGTAATGCGATGTCAATAGAAACGTTTGCTAAAGTAAGAGCTGCTGAACAACTTAATGTGGCTAGTTGTGTGAGACTTTTTGCATGTAGAGGTGAAGACCTTGAGACCGAAAGCTCAGTGTTGCTTTTCATGTTATTTGGCTGGGAACAGTTACAAGTTCTACATAGTTTGAAGGCCTGTGCAGTCATAATTAGGTCTCTGAGACAGTTTGAGAGTGGACTTGCTTTCTTTGTACTAAAGAAGTTCATATAAGCACATATCCCAGTTCCAGTTCCAGTGAAGCCATTTCCTGAGAATATGCTGATGTTTTCAATGACAAGCTAGGCAAGATTCCAGTTGTATTCTATGAAATTAGACCCAGAGGTTAGTCCAATGGTCAGACTGGCAAGAATTCCAATAGCGATGCAGAACAAAGTTAAACCCAGTTGGATAAAATGGTACAACAAGGTGTAATTTGTCCAGTTACAGAACCAACTGAATGGGTATAGTCTATGGTAGCAACTCACAAAAAAGGCTCACATGAAATCAGAATATTCGTCGACCCAAGAGACTTGAATAAGACATTAAAAAGACCTCATCATCCCATGCGAACAGTCGAAGTCGCAGCTCTAATACTGAATGCCACTGTATTTTCCATCTTGGACGCAGAGAGTTCATTTTAGCAAGTAATGCTTGATCACAAATTTTCACTACTGACTACATTCAGTACTCCATTTGGAAGATCTAGATTTCTCAGGATGCCATTTGGAATAAATTCTGCAAGTGAATTCTCCAACGTGCAATGGAACAGATCTTTTCAGGTTATGCTTGTGCCCCAATAGTAGATGATTTATTGGTTGGAAGCAATGGTGAAGTAGAGCATGACAGAAACCTCAAAGCTTTGGACAGAACACGTGAAGTGAATTGAAAGCGCAATCCTCTAAAGTGCAAATTCAGACTACCAGAAGTCTCATGTAGATCATTTTGTTACTAGTACTGGGTTATGACCAGACCCATCTAAGCAAACAGCTATTCTTGAGATGCCCGCTCCAGATATTGTTCAAGCTGTCCAGCGTTTTCTTGGTATGGTTAATTATTTGGGCAAGTTCATGCCAGATTTCAGTGAATTAACAGCGCCTTTGAGAGAGCTAACATGTAAGACTGCTGTACGGTCATGGCTAGAACAGCACCAGAGAGCATTTGATGATTAAGCAGAAAACTGCCAACCCGCCTACACAAAGGTACTATGATGTCAATAGACCTGTTAGTCTTTCCTGTGACACCTCAAAGTTTGTTCTAGGCACAGCTCTTCTTCAAGAGGGTAGACCAGTAGCATATGCATGTAAAACTCTTACCCAAACTGAATTTTTTTAGGTTTGTCCTCAACCTCAAAGGCAATACACAATTGTGTGCAGAGCTCACTGTAAATTGAGCCACCTATACTGAGCCAGAAGATACAGCAAACCTCCTGGCTGATAAATTCAGCTCCAACTTTACTCCTCTCTCCCCCTCAACCTTCCCTCAGGAAATATCACCAAATATATCTCCCCCTCCTATCACTAGGGAACAGTTCCTTGATGCTCTTTCTAAGACCAAGAACACTGCATCAATGAACCCAAACAGTATTCCAAGTTGCCTTCTAAATAGCATGAAACATGACCTATCAGGGCCTCTAGAATTACTATTTAACTGTAGCCTCCAAAGAGGCTTCATGCCTCATGAATGGAGGAAGGCAACAGTCATCCCTCTGCCCAAAGGTGGGCCATCTACAGATACTGGAAACTACAGACCCACAAGTCTCCACTAGTCTTGTATGTAAATCCATGGACGGAATTATCATGGAGATGATCAACAGAAGTATAGTAAACCTCCAGACCCTGGACCCAACCCTGTTTGGTTTCGTTAAGGGCATATCCTGCCTACTCATCCTGGTGGCCTTTTTTGAGAAGGTCACCAAAGCAATGGGTGAGGGCAAAATCGTTCACACTGCCTACCTTGACCTGGCCAAGGGATTTGACACACTACCCCATTCGGGCATTGTTGACCAACTCAAGAGGTTAGGTACAAACACGCATGTCACCTGGTGAATAGCCAACTGGCTCACAGACAGCACCCAGGAAGTTAGAATTGGGGAGTCCACCTCTACAGAGAGGCCAGTCACAAGTGGATTCCCTCAGGGATCGGTCCTTGGACCGCTCCTTTTTGGCATTTACTTCAGAAGTCAAGGCCAATGTCAGTGGTCTCTGGCTGACTAAATTGCAGATGATTGCAAATTAGGAGCTGTCATTGAATCTCACACTTGGCACAAATGTCCTCCAGGAGGGGCTGACACAGACATACAACTGGTATCAGAGCCATGGGCTAAAACTAAATGCCAAGAAATGCATAATAGTATCCTTTGGGAAGTCATCCATCCCTGGTAACTATCATATTGACAACACACCCCTTCGAGTTGAAACAGTAGTCAGGGACTTCGAGACACACACGGATAGTAGTCAGTGACTTAGACACACATGGATAGTAATTTAGCCTTTGATCATCACGTGTCTACAGTGATGAGGACATCATTCTATGTTGTGCAACTTATAAACGAAGGTATGGCATCTATGTCCAAGGAAGTCATTGTTCCACTGTATTTGGCATTCATCAGACCTATCATTGAGTACAATATCCCCTATGGTATGTACCTAACAAGGCATATCCAACAACTTGAATGTCCACAGAGGCTCTTCACTAAAAGAATGCAGGGCATAAGTAATGTGTCCTTTGCAGACCACCTCAAGGCCCTATCCCTGTATTCTGTCTCCTACAGGCTTTTGAGGTGAGATCTATGCCTGGTATATAGGGCAGTGTCAGATCCCACTCTGATAGGCCTCCTGCATATCCACAAAACAAACAGTACCAGAATTACCCGTTCTAAAGACTTGAACTTTGCCTGTCGTATACATAGGACTTGCTGGAGAGATGGGTATGTATCCCACAGACTACCCTGTCTATGGAACAGGCTCCCCATCCATGTGAAGCAGAGTTCTTCCCTAACCCAATTCCAAGTGCAACTTGGACAATTGGATGGGAAACTGGAAATTCATCCTGGTTTGGCATCTATGTCTCTAATGCAGATAGGTAACCTGTAAATGGTTCATCTCTCAGGCCCATGCTTACACTTATTAAGGGTATCGGAATTTGTTAGAGATTTGGGATGCATAACTAGGCTTAAAAAGACCCTTGTGTTCGTTGGCTTAGTAAACACCTATGAACCTATAAATGCAATATGCTGAGATCTAGCAGGAACTTTTGGCAATTGTTTGCATGTTCCAAGTTTCATTATTTATATTTATGGTAGAGATATCCATATATTAACTAGAGATTGAAACTGTTTATCAATCTTTAATGAAGCCTATCCATTCTGCTCCAGCAAGATTGCAAAGAATGATGCTTAAATTACAAAAGGTAAACTTCTTTATCTGCCTGATGCGTTATCTAGAGTGCCCAGAAATGCAACAGAACAGTTTGATGCAGAAAATTTTGACGTCGATATCATCATGGAAGTGTGTAATTTTTCAACCACAAGACTTGATGAGCTGAGAGAGCTTACAAAGACTAATCCTGTTTTGCAAAAGCTCAACCACTACATCCAGGTAGGATGGCCATCAAAGCAGTGTAGTGTACCGCCTGAAATACCTCATTTTCCTTACAGATATGAGTTGTTGATGGAAGATGACATTATTTTCAAAGGTCCTAGAGTTATTGTTCCTGCTTCCTTACAACGTGAATATATTCAGATTATCGCACGTTATGGTCGCGTCTCTAAACAGTGTGTGAAATACACAGCAAATTGGACCTGCTTGTCTATATGTTTAGTCTTGTATAATTGCATGTCGGATTATTATTTTGTATTTATTGCATGCCAATCAATGTCTTAAATGATGCGCAATTTATTTCTCAAAGAGGGGGGATGTAGAATGTGTGTGTGTGGTACCTTTAAGAAGTATTCAAGGACTGAACATGCATATAAATACCAGGCACGTGCTAAATTCAGTGCCATTTTGAGGGTGCAGCCAGAGAGTGAACATGAATGAGAAATAGTCGGTCTGTTAGTAAGTCTATTTTTAGTGGGATATTTACCTCGTTTCCTGATGTGTTTGTACATAAAGCTGCTTGAACATAACCCACGCTGGTTCGTCTACTCCATTCTGACCAGACAAGTGAGACTAACAATGCACTCTTTATTACCCCGGGGCCTCTCAAGGTGTTTACAGACAATACCGCACTGATATTGTATGTCAGCAAGCAAGGGGGGGATGAGATCTTACCTACTTTGCACTGGCTCTTCTAGTGTGAGCTCTAACTATCCAGCGTCATGTGACCCTTCATGCAGTTTATATTTCCTCAGGTTAGAACATTGTTTCAGACTCTCTTGAGTAGGTCCATGACAAAGTCCCACGAGTGAATTCTTCACAGGGATGTGTTTCTGGACATTGACCAGCAGTGGGGTTCTCAAGTACATCTATTTACCTCCCCTCTGAACAGACAACTTCCGCTTTTTTTTTTTGTGCCCAGAGTACCAGGTCCTCTGGTTTGGAAGGTGGATGTCCTTTTTCTTGCAAGGTGATGTTTCTTTAGGTCTTTCCGCTCCGCCCCTTCCCCTCATTCCAATAATTCTGTCCAAAATACAGCAGGATGCTGCCAAAATCTTGCTGGTGTTCCCCTTTTGGCAGAAACAACATTGATTTCCCTCTTCTGCATTTAGCCAAGGGAAGTCATCGCAAGTTATCTCACAGGGTGGACCTACTCACACAAGACTGGATCTCCCCTCCATTCTCACCTGTGCACCCTTCAACTGACACTGTGGGTGACAGGATTTTGATTCCATACAGACACCTTTTTTCTGAGAACATGCTTAGCGTCCTGCAGGAGGCCAGGAAGCCCACAACTAGGAAATCTTAGTTTTCCAAATGGAAGAGATTTTCTGTTTGGTGTCTCTCATAACCTGGTTTCACTTTCTGTTGATATTCCTTTGGTTCCGTCTTGTCTTTATGAACTGCTCAGTGCTGAGTTGGCATATTCTTCTGTCAAGATCCACTTTATATCCTCCTTTAGCTTCTAGATTTGAAGCTAAACACTTAAAGGTGTCCTTCATATTAGACCTCCCAAGAAGCCTGACCCTCCTCCCTGGTGTTATAATTTTGTTTTAGAAAAATTGACCCAGGCTCCTTTTGAGTCTGCAGCTTCAGCTTCCTTACAGAGTTGTTCTTGGAAGTCTGTACTTTTGTTAGCTCTTAACATCTGCCAGACAGGTGTCTGAGCTTCAAGCCCTCATGGCTTGTCCTCGTTTTTTAGTTTTCCATAAGGACAGGGTGTCTCTTCATACTAATCCTTTTATGCCCAAGGTAGTCAATGAGTTGTCTCTTAATCAGTCAGTTAATTTTCTCACTTATTTGCCATCTCTGTAATCTGCTGGTGAGAAGGTACTGCACACCTTGGATGTGCATAGATGGTTTGGATTTTATTTGGATAAAACAGTGTAAGAAACTTCTCTGTGTGGAAGATTTTCAGTCCATATATTTCTAGCTAATCACTGTATATTAATCAGATCAGACTGTATATTAATCAGATCAGACAATAGTAGTAGAAGTAGCGAACGTAAACTCGTCAAGTCAAAAAGTAATAATAGAAAATTATATAATTCTACAGCATTACTAAGTATTCGAAAGTAATCCAAGCAAGGCAGGTCATCTGTTTCCAGTCAAAGTCTGTGATTTTCGACTGGAAACAGACGGCCTGCCTTGCTTGGATTACTTTCGAATATTTAGTAATGCTGTAGAATTGTATATTTTCTATTACTTTTTTGACTTGAGTTTACATTCGCTACTTTTACTACTATTGTCTGATCTGATTAATATACAGTGATTAACTAGAAATATATGGACTGAAAATCTTCCACACAGAGAAGTTTCTTGCACTGTTTTGTTTTTAGACCCACTACACTTTAGTGGGTTGTTTTGAGACTTTGGGGATACCACGGAGATCACTTGGATTTTATTTGGATAAAGGCGCAAGACTTTTCATAATGGATAAAGGTGCAAGACTTTTCATAAATCTGATCAGCTCTTTGCTTCCTTTCATCCTAGGTCTTGGGTGTAGCTATTTCCAAGTAAAATGTCCTCTTGGATTTCTAAAGCCATTTGTTTTTGTTATGCATTCCATGGCAAAAGCCTTTCTTCTGTTAAGGTCATTGTACTAGAACCATGGCTTCTGGTGCTTTTTTCAAGGGTTTGGATACTAATTCTGTTCTTGAGGCAGCTACCTGGACTTCTGTGCATACCTTTACCAAGCACTATAAACTGGATGTGATTTCCATAGCTAGAGTTAGTTTTGCTAGGGCTATTCTCCATGAGTTCCTGCAGAGCTCCTCGTGATTCTTTTCTGTTCTTGATGTACTGGTTACCTACCCCCACCCCCCTGGACTGGCATTCCTACTGGGTGTCTCATTTCTGAGGCTGGTATGTCCAGATGTTACCCTTATGACCTATGCTATATGCAGGGAGTATATGTGCGATGTACAGCATACCAGAAAGCAACCTAAAGGCTTTGGTATACTGGCTGGATGTTGGACTGCCCTTAGCAGGGGATCCCTCAGATTGTGCAACCTAATTTAAAGCTGCAGTGATGCAACTGACAACAGGATAGTTGCAGACAGTTGCTGGGCAGGGGAAGCTTATCCGTGGTAAGTTAAAGTAACCCCATACATTTGATGTAGTTTGCTAGTTTAGGTGATGTGACAAGAGATGTATTTTGTCTTTCCCGGATCCATTTGGATTTTACCAGGATTTCTGTTTTCCTTCCCTGTTCCAAAGATATGCAGGCACTGAGCTAATGATGTATGTTGTCTCTCGATGTGTGCATGTACACTTTCCAAGATATTTTCCTGTCTTATGACAACTGCTTACCATTCAGAGCCAGGCTTCCTGTGACACTGACACTGCTGAAGCAGGTATTAAATAAGGATGAGTGGATGGCTAAAGTACTTCAGAAAACTGCACTTATCTGCATACTAGTGTGTCAAAACTTTGTACCTGTTGCCATTGCAGTGTTTTATTGGTTATAGCAATTCAACTGTACATCTGCAGCATTATACATTTTTATGTTCTCTGTGATGCCGGTGCACTGGCCCAGCAATCAAGGAGCCTCAATCCTCACCACTAACACCAGTGAGGGTCCATATAGGGAAAGGATAATAAATGCACACATAGTAAAGTACAATTTCCTGCAAGAGCACACAGAGATCACAGTCAGTCTGGGGCTGGTTTATCCTTTTCTCTCCAGGTCCCCAATAAGACTCCCCCCTCCCCACTGGCACAGCTGTAGGGTCCAAATCTCAGCCTAGTGGACAAGGCAAAACCTCCAGCACCCTCTGTCCAACCAGTGCTTCGTGTCTGTGCCCAAGTAGCTCACACACGCACACACACACACACTTTGAGATGTGAGTTATATGCAGACACTCCTGGGGAAGGCTGGCACAGATTCTCCAGCTGCACCCCTTTTACCCAGACTATACGGTAGTACCACTTGCCACCACCCACAAATATTTATCAGCTACTCAAAGGCCCTTATGAAAGGGTGTCCAGTTATACTGTGCAATGTTATTATCCAACTAGTAAGTGCAACTGAACAGTTAAGACTTATTTGGAGTGGCGTGGCCAGTATTACTATATACATGCAATGTATTCTTAGAGCTTAAATTAACTCTACATAAAACGGCCACAGTTGAAAGGTTAAAAAAATATTTAATAATGATAAAAACACAAGACAATACTTCTTACTACATAGTGCTAGTCAAGAGTTCAGAGATCACAGGAAAATGCTTAAAATACAGTAGAAAAGTTCTGACATCAACACAGAAAAGCACTTGGTCTAATATTCCTATTTCCTAGCCATTTCTAAGAGAAACACTAATAGGTAGAGTGGTGAGGTGGATGTTCACAAGACAAATGCTCAAATGCCCTCGTTCTTTCTGTCCTTAAATTGACAACCCTGTACCAGTGATTTAATATCATATTACAGCATTTCTTTCGGGTTCCTAGGCTAACAAACTCTGAGATTAATAGTCCTTTTGATCTTTCAGTTGGTCAGGAAGCCAGAGCAATAAAATAAATTGTACATGCAAATTCTAGCCATTAACTCTGGCCTCAAAATAATAGGCAGAATGCCTTTATCTAGACATCTCGGCTCCGGGTTTTGACATAAACAGTTTCACAATGCTTGACTTATCAGCTTTGTTACAGCAGAGTGCATTGTTACATTTTTTTTTCAGTTCAACATCCAGTACAGTCTTTTCACATTTAAGAGAACAAGCCTGTGGCTTACATTAATATTTACAAATGACAGAATTATCTACAAAATTCTATCTATCTAGGCTGGCAGCCTTTTCCTCTCTTCATATTCTCTTTCAGGTCTTGGGTGTTGAATATTATGCTCTAAAAGTTCTGTCCTTCTACACACACACACACACACACACAAATGCTTTTCTGTTATACTTAGTCATTGTTTTTAAAATGACCACATATGCATGAAAAATACTGCTGTGTAACTCAATGCTAATATCATCACTGAAGCTTTTACTACTCCCATCGTGTGTGTGTGTGTGTGTGTGTGTGTGTGTGTGTGTGTGTGTGTGTGCGATAGGGCATGTGTGTACTTAAATGTAATACTTAATTCTGAGATTCTTTTTGTAAGTCTGCGTTACTGTTAGGTTGTGTCAGAAAAAAATACTTCTTATATGCCTGTTTCTGACTGTGATGATGATTGTAATGTTGTGTTTGTAACTGCATTCTGACCTGTGTTGTGGCTGAAAATAGTAGACCAGCCCACAAACACGGTTAATAAAAAGTTAATAAGTGACATATGCTGGGATTTTCTACACAGTCCATTACTCGCCATACCATGCTGCAGATGTTCATCATTGTCCTCTCAGTCATTATGCAGTTGTGTTTTTTGTAACTCCAAGGGGACTGTATTTGTTTCAGCTTTTGTACCCTTTTCCCTAAAGTGGCAGAGCGACTTTGTTGTGCTGTTCTGTCTTGCTCACTGGCCGTTTCATGCAGGAATGGATGTGGCCAGAGCGATTGACAAGCCTAATGCCTGTGATGTGCTATGCATATGATGCCCGATTGGCATGCAGTGTGAATTTGTCAATGACCTCGTGTACATTGATTGCTGATTAACACGTGACTTTTGAGTCTTTTTCTCAAAGAAGAAGGATAGAGTATGAGAATGCCTGTAACAGTAGAAATATTCATTGTGTAGTCTTTGACCCTCTTCCTCAGTGTAGTGCGATCTCGGATTTGGTATATTGAAGTCATTCTAAGGGGATCCAGTATCTGTCTGCCTAGGATGCCATGATCGACAGACCACGATGCTTTGCCAGAGATGGCCTGCACCTGTCACCCTTGGGATTCTGGATATTGGCTAAGGCTCTTGCCAACCCTGTAGTGCCTTTTTTAGGCAAGGTTCAAATGACAAATTCACCACTGTAACAGGTACAAGCAAGCAAAATCTGAGGGTAATGCTACTCGATGCTAGAAGCCTAAACCTCAAAATGCTTCACTAGAGGCACTCCTTAAAATGGAGAACATCGACATCTGTGCAGTGACAGAGACCTGGTTCAAGGCTCCAGAGAGCACCCCTACATTACCAGGCTATAATTCGTACCACATCTTTTGGCCACCTAACCTGGACCGAAACACTAAAGGCAGAGGAATTTTCATATTCATTAAGGATATCCACATCTCCAGACTAGTTGTTCAGCATAATGCTTCCAAGATTGTCCAAGTGCATCTTACTCTGGGCAAGACCACAATCCAAATTGTAACTTTGTACAGATCCCCCACCATGCCCAGGATTCCTACTCATAATTTCTTGATGCACTGGAACATATTGGGGTACAACCCAACACCCTAATAATGGGCGATTTCAACTACCCCGCCACTAACTGGGAAAACTACTCGTGTACCAACTCTTTTGCTCAACGTTTTCTGGATTCATAAATTCCAGCGCCTTGATCAACTTATCCACACCCCCACCAGGGCAGCAATATCGTATACCTAGTCATTACCAACATGGGTGACTGGTGTTCCACACTAGAGGTCAATTCCTCATTGGTCGGATCTGACCACAAGCTAATTACCCTAGACAGCCACATCCTGCCCCTATTAGGGAAACCACCGTAAAAAATTTCTCCAAAGGTAACTTCACGCTTCTTAAGACAGAAGTGGCAAACTTCACGACACCCATGCAGACGAACAGTAAAGGTAGGACTGCTGAATCCTACACAAATGCACCTTATAAGCTCTTACACGAGTGCATGGATCGTGCTATCCCTAACAGAACCAAGATGCTATCCTCCAAAAAAAACGAAGCTAATCTGGTTGTCCCCTGCCGTAAACAAACTCTACAACCGAAGAAACTGTTGCAAAAAAGAGTAAACTTCCATGATTGGATTAACTCTCTGGTCAGCCTTAGTAAGAAGCTGAGATCCCTCATAAAATCCTCCAAAGCTAGTTACGAAAAGAAAATCTCCACTGATTCTAAAGACAGCCGCAAAGCATTTTATAGCTATGTCAAGAATCTCAGTGGCAACATACAGATCTGCTCTGAGTAACAGCACAATGG
This sequence comes from Protopterus annectens, assembly GCF_019279795.1. NCBI lineage: Eukaryota > Metazoa > Chordata > Ceratodontiformes > Protopteridae > Protopterus > Protopterus annectens. The sequence goes on from NC_056735.1 coordinate 1,453,670,839, forward strand.
CACTAAATATACAGAGCCAACTGATATTGCCAACATCCCGGCAGGTTAAGTGCTAACTTTACCCTCCTCTGGCCCCCTAAAGGGCCCATCTCTGCACTGGAAGAATGCAGAGTTCCTGTAATCATGGCTGCGCAGGTAAAAACCACACTCTCCAAAGCTAAGAACACAACATCCATGGGACCTGACAACATCTCGGGCTGCATTCTACATGAACTACAGAATGAACTGGCATCCCACCTAAGCACCATGTTCAATCATAGCCTCACCCCAGGCTTTGTGCCCACTGAATGGCGCACAGAGATGGTTATCCCACTCCACAAAGGGGGAGCCACCACGGACCCCGGAAACTACTGCTCCATTAGTCTAACAAGCCTGGTCTGCAAGGCTATGGAACAGATCATCATGGAAAAAAAAAAAAAAACATTGGTAATCTCCAAACTCTGGAACCCACCCAGTTCTGGTTTGTAAAAGGCAGATCATGTCTCCTAAACTTGATGGACTTCTTTGAAGCAGTCACCAAAACCATAGATGATGGTAAGGTGGTTCACACATCCTATCTCCATCTCCTCAAGGCTTTTGACACCATCTCCCACTCTGGAATTGTAGATAAACTCAGTAAACTAGGTATACATGCCTATGTCACAAGATGGGTTGTCAACTGCCTCACTGACAGAACCCACACTGTAAAAGTAGCAGACTTCAGACCAGTGACAAGTGGAGTACGACAGGGTTCAGTCCTGAGTTCTGTCCTGTTTGGTATCTACTTTTCTGAAGTACAAGCTACCACAGGTCGTCTTTGGCTAATGAAGTTCGCAGATGACTGCAAACTAGGAGCCATAATCGAAACTCCTAATGATGTGGACATCCTGCAAAAGGGCCTCAATGAGACAGATGCCTGGTGTCAAAGCCGTGGCCTCAAGTTCAATACTGAAAAGTGCATTGTCAACCCCTTTGGTAAAAACTCTGTACCCATGAGCTAGCACATAGGTGGTAGTCTACTTAACACCAAAACCTTGGGACACAGGTGGACAGTCTCTCCTTTGATAATCACATTGCCACAGTAGTCAGAAAATCCTTCTACATGGCACACCATCACAAAAGGTTTCTCATCCAGGAAAAGAGGTCATTGTTCCCCTCTACTCATCACTCATTAGACCCATTATAGAGTACAATGCCCCTTTTGTTATGTACCTCACAAGACCTCTACAACAATTGGAAAGGCCGCAGAAATACCTCACAAAGAGGATTATCGGCCGTAAAAAGATGTCCTATGCAGACAGTCTCTGAAAACTCGAGCTTTGCTCCGTCGCATATCGCCTACTCAGAGGCGATCTCTGCCTAACATACAAAGCCATCTCAAACCCAGAGCTGTTGGACATGCTCCAGTTAAAGAAATCCCAATCCCTCCGAGCTACACGCTCTAGGGACCTAAACCTTGTCACCACTATAAACAGAACATGCTGGAGGGATAGATTCATGTCCCAGAGACTTTCCATACTCTGGAACAAAACTACCTATCTATGTCAAACAAAGCTCCTCATTAGCACTGTTCAAGAAAAATCTTGATGAGTGGATGAAAAATAGGAAATTCACCCCAGGGGTCACCTCTGTGGCTCTGCTCAACAGGGGCACAGGAAAATAATTTTCTTGGGTGGCGAAAGCCAGGGTACCTTATTGGCTAGGCTTATATAGGCCCTAGGGCCAGTAGCCTAGTACCTACATATGAACCTATAAGTAGTGGGGTGTGTGGGGAGCACAGCAAAGGGAAAAGGTAGTCATTGTTTGTAATCAAAGAAAACCTGTACTCTAAGTAAAGTGGTAGTCACAGTAAAATATTCAGTTTTGCACATTCCCCAAATAAGTAGAGTATTATGCAAAGTAGGAATATGTTTGTAGACCTGTACCATAATTCTAAAATGTCTTGCATGTGACTGCATAAATTAGGACGTATACAAAAGAAGTAATTTGAGTGCTGAGCTTTGTGTTCTGACATGGCTTTGTTTGAAGTCAGGGTGTGTCGGGACAACTGTATTTGTTTCTTTAGTCTTTCATAAGTATTGGCTTTGGGAGCGCTGTTGCACTGTACGCATATAGTGGTAAGTGTGAATGATCAGCCTCTGTACCCATGTCATTGTTTTAGGAATGTGTATATTTATTTACCTATTAGATTAATGTGTGTTCCCAGATTGTTAGCGTGGCTCATTTTTACTTTTGCATTTGCTGTCCTTAGTAGGATGATTTTTGACTTGTTTTAAAGCTTTTATGATTGAAAGCTTTACAATACCCAGTTTCTGTCCATTTTGTCCAGTCGCCAAGTTAGTAAAAGAAAAAGGACACATATCGTATACGAGGCAGCCGACAAACACGCCTTGTTCAAATGAATATTCATGCTGCTGAGAAATGCATGACCATGTTTATTCATGACAACTGTGTGACATTAACCTGTTGCTGGGTGGGATTTGGGTGGCGCTTGCTACTGCGTATCCGGTGAGCCAGTACAGTACAACTGTACCTGCAGAGATCTGGACTGCACTACCATGACTAACAGCTTGCAAGTCCACCTTCTGCCAGAAGATACAGTTTCTGAATTCTTTTCATCCACTGTCATATAACTCCCTGAGAGAACTGCTGCTGATCTACACTCTTAACAGGAAATTTTGAATGTTTTGACTTTTATCATTTGTTTTCCAAAGTTGTAAGTTAAGTAGATCCTTTATTGAAACTGAATGGATCATTTATTTTTGATCTGTGCTTTGAGTTTGTGTCCATGCAAACCTTGCGATGTTCAACAAACACACTGCCCAACTGGCATTTGGGTAGTAGAGCCCTGCTGTCCTTCCTTAGGTAGTATACCAAAGCTCAGAGTCCCTGCCATTCCCTGTCTGTGGGTGTGATAGACCAATCACCTGGCAGTACAGGGGACTGCCTTACAGATCCACAGGGAGGACCCTTTTGATTTTCTAGTGCTGTGTAAGAGAAGGACCTTTTGGAAGACTGCTCCTTAATCTGGATCTCTTCAGCTACTGAGCTCAGATAAGAAAGCCCTTTGGGCTTTAGTCCCCCCCTTTTTTATGCTGTTTTTTTTTTTTTTAATACTGTAAGTGCTTCAATAGTTTATTCTGTTGCTTGACCTTTTCTCTGATTGGGAAGTTAATTTGTGTGGTGTTTTACATTGCCTACAGTTGTAAGGCTTATACTTTTTATTGTAAGCTAATTCTTGGTTTCTGTGTTTTTTTAATCCTTGTAATGCATTTTATGACCATTTGTGAATGTTTAACTGAGTTTCTGTACTAAGGCTGCTTTTCATAGTTATTCTCTGTGTATTGTGCTTCCAGAGATGTGTTGATCACGACTGTTACTAAAAACTTCATTTGAAGGTTTGACAAGAAAGCTTGCTGCTTTTGCACTTTTTGAGGTTATAATTATTTCTGGTTATTGAGCAAGTTTATGGAATTTTAAACTTTGTTTTAAATTGTGATTTTTGGCTCCATTTTGTATGTTAAGTATTTCTGATGGGAATTTTTCACAGGTTTATGCTTTGTCTTGTTTAAGGCTGTTTCTAATCATTTGGGGCTGAATCTAGCCTTTTGTAATTAAAATTGGGGGACTTTTGCGACATGTATTTTGTGCTTTCAGTGGTGTTACTGAAACTACTGACTTGTGCAGTATTTAGAAGAGTATCTTTTGCAGAAATAGACTTCTTCAGATTGTTATTTAAAGGGAGAATAGTGGGATTTGTCCATTTTTACTGGGCTGATTGTGCAGCCATTCTTTGGTAATGCACTGGCTAGTTTTTTTGTCCCCTGAGTTGATGGACTTGGATAAGGTGCCTTCCTCCACCATCTACTTCTTTTGCACCTAAAAGAATAGAAGTAAATTAATAAATATGCCTCAGCCTGCAGCTTGCGACTCAGCAGTAGCCTTGAGTGGGCTATAGCACCATCCACCTCCTTTTGCCTCCTGGCTCCTTGCTGTAGTGTTAGTGCCACTACTTTGCATGACTGGAATCTTCCAGGAATCCAACAATGTTGATGTGTCCCCCTGTTATTGCAAGGCAACAGTCTCCAACTGTGTTGCCACCTAAGCTGGTGGCTATGGCTAGATTCATTAATCAGGCTGTTGATTACAGGATGCAGACCTGGGTTACGACTAATGCCATTGCTTTCACCCCTGTTCAGCCACCAAGGATCCTGGTTTTGAAAGAGACCCAGAGTCTGAGGTTTTGGAAGTGTCAGTCTGATCATCCATTTCCTCCTGAGGACAAACTAGTTCAGAAACCCAAGCAGATGTTTCTTTGAAGTGATAGCTAGATTTATGGATGTATTCAATTGGGAGCAATCATTGACTGCCTCGAGATATGCAAAGGTATTTGATCTTTTAGAGAATAAGGACCCAGACGTGGCGACCTTCCCTCTGTTGATCCCAGTATTGGAGGATGTTTAAGGCTTGCAGTTCTCCTCTGTGAATGAGTCTCTTCCTAAAGTGTTAAATTCAGCCTGTGCTCAGCCATGCCTGGTCTTCAAGCCCTTTGTCTGCAGACGCTGCTTCTGTGTCCACCTTTTTCCATTAAAAAGACTTTGCCTTCATCAAACCCAGTCCCTTAAGATAAACTTGACAAGTGGCTAGAATTTTTTTGAGAAGAAGCTGATGCAGTCCAGCCCAGTAGCTTTTAAGTTGATTATCGGTGTTTTATGTGGAAGTTTGTGTTGAGGTGTATTGTAGTCTAAATGAGATTGCTGCATCATTACATGCGGAGCAGAAGAATTGTGAAGAGATGGTTTCCAATGTTTCTCAAGTGTTTAAACATGTTTGAGTGCTTTAGGAGGCAGCCAGTACTGGTTGTAGAGATTTAGTAATTAGTTGTGGTAAGGAGGTGTAGATTCATAGGTTCATATTAGGCTAATGACCGCCAGAGTCTTTACAAGCCTAGCCATGCAACCCAACCCAGCTTTGCCCCAGAGTTTCTTGGTGGGATATGTTAGCAAGTAAAGAGATAAGTAAGGGTTATGTGGGGGGGGGTTATGTTAGTTTGGAATTAATTTGCTTATTGTTTGCCTCTGTCTTTTGTCTGTGTGGGATCCATCAGCGGAGAGCTGAATCTGAGCAAGCCTTTATATACTAGGCAAAGGTCTGCTCTCAGTAAGTTGTAGGAGACTGAGTGAGTACAGAGGTAAGACCTTATGGTGATTTGTGTAGGACAGGATATTCATACCCTGGATTCCCCTGGTGGTGAACCTTTGAGGGAGTTTCAGCTGTTGCAAGTGTTTGGCTAGGTACATACCAAAAAGGGGGCATTTTACTCCGTGATGGTTCTGGTAACAGCTGAGTAGAGTGGTACTATTATTTTCTTGGACCTGTATGCCATACCCTTGCATATGAGTTGGGTGACACAGAATGATTTTCTTACTATCTGTATGTGTAGGTCGAGTTCATATTAATGTCTACATATGTTCCTAGATCCCTTAATATCCAGTGAATTTACAGGGGTGTTTTATCAATGAAGTAATTAGCTTGGGTGGATGCTCTCCCAAGAGGCACTGTAATGCATTTCTTTGCATTGAGTTCTAATCTGTGGCTTTTGCACCAGACATTTGTTTGCGTCTGACCTTCTTGTAGGATGTTTTTGTCATGGGGGGGGGTCTATGATGGCTCCAAATGTATAGTCCTATGCAGACTTGGTGAGCTAGAGGCCTTTGACATTAGCCTTGACTTCGAAGACGTAGTTGCCAAACAGGAGTGGCTTGAACACAGAACCCTGGGGTACTCCACTGGTGACCAGTCTCTTGCTGGACGTGGTCTCACCAGTCCTGACTTCTTGGGTCCTGTCTGTCAGCCATGTGGTAATCCAGTGAGTTATGTAGGGATTTATGCTGAATACTGAGAGTTTGTCACAATACCTTACTCAAGTATTATCAAATGCCTTGGCCAGGTCAAGGTAGGCAGAATGCACAGTTTTCCCCTCATCCATAGCCATGGTGACCCTCTTAAAAAGTCTGCTAGGTTAAGTAGGCAACACTTTCCCTTAACAAAGCTAAATTGGGAAGGAGACTATGTCTGTAGGTTGCCAATGTTTTTGTTGATCATTTCCATGATTCATTCCATGGCTTTGCATATTCGACTTGTCAGATTGGTAAGAATGGTGGGTCTGTAGTTCCTGGAGCCTGTTGATTGTCCACTCTTATGAAGAAAGGTGACTGTAGCAGCCCTCTATTTACCTGGCACACAACTTTTTTTTGAGGCTGTAATTGAAGAATGCCTCAAATGGTCTTGCTAGGTTATGTTTTAGGCTATTTAGGAGGTAAATGAGGATATTGTCTGGGCCTATTGTAGCAGTGTTTTAGGCCTTAGTGAACATCAGGACTTGCTCAACTGTTGATAGTCTGGGGGGGGGGGTATGCTAAAAGAAATTCCACAGGGGTAATGGGAGTGAGTGAATGTGGAGTTGACTGCATTTAGCCGCCAGTAGATTTGCTACGTCACTCTGGTCAGTGCCGTTTGTTACCAACAGCTTTGCACACTGCTGATTATTACATTTAAGATGCCTGACATAGCTGAAGAAGGTCTTGTGATTGTCCTTGGCCTGAGAGGCCATCCTAATCATGTAATTGGCCTTCTTGGACTTTACCACTAGACATCTTAGTTTCTTGTTTTATTTGAATTGTAGAGCCCTTGTGTCTTGATATTTTTGATTTTGGCCATTACTTTTTTTCTTTTTGCTATATAGCCTGTTAAGGTAGGGATTCCACCACTGTGGTTTATTGTTGGTGTTTGATCTGGCCTTGGTTCTGGTAAGTACAGCAGCCTCACTGGAACCATGTACATGTTTGTACAGAGTTTCTGTAAATAAATTTGCATAGGTAGCTGTGTTCTCGGTTCCCTATTAGAAGACCAAAGACGCATTCTTTCAAATGTGTCTTGGTCAAACTCAAAAGCCTGAAACGGCAAAATATCGAAGTGGCTTTTAAGCGAGAATTCGCTTGGCCGCTTTGTTACTTTGCCGTTTTCGGCACTGTAGTGCGGTCTCAGAGTTGGTATATTTAAGTAGGGGGGTGTGGGGGTGAAGCCCTCCACTTAATGTAATGTTTAAAGTATTTTTCCCCCCTAAGAAAATAATCGCTGTTCTGATAGTTCGAAATTGTAAGCTTTCGCTTACATAGGGTTGATTAATCACCGTTCGCTTTTTTAAGCGTTCGGTGATCTAATATAGACTGGTGTTCTCTGGGTTTGGGGGAGCCATGAATTTTGACAGTGTCGCTTAACAAGTAGTTTTAGTATAGTTCCTAACTGTTATGGGTTTAGTTGAGTTTTCGTGGTTTGTTTTTATTTCAAGGGAGACAGCTTTGTGTTCAGCTCCTCCCATGTTGATGAGGACTAGGTGTAATAGGTTTGATCCTCTGGTTGGTGAGTGCACTCTAGAGTCTAGGATGTTTGTGTTGTTGAAGTTCAGAAAACGTTGTGCCTGTGAGTTTGAGGCAGTGTAGGGTTCCCCTGAATAGGGTACGTGGTTGCTTTGAGATTTGTTTGCTATGTTGGTAGTTATGTCAAAGACTGTAAGGGGATGGATAAACTTTTAGCCAATATCCAAAAGCCCAAGGGAACCAAGCTTTCTGCAAAATTTGCATCTCCGGATGATATTTGTACAGTGATTATATGGACATCACTGAAAACTTTTGCAAGACAGTTTAAGCTACAGTGGATATAAAAAAGTGTACACACCTCTATTAAAATGCCAGGTTTTTGTGATATAAAAAAATGAGACCACAAAAAATCATTTCAAACCTTTTCCCACCTTTTAATGTGACCTGTAATCTGTACAATTCAATTGAAAAACAAACCTGTTATTGATGTATGTATTTATTTATTGCATTTGTTAATCGGGGAAAGTCCACTGGGCCTGAAATGAACCCATTTTCATTGGAGGCCCGAGGGGAAAAGCTCCACAAATTTACATACAAAGAAAGTATAATCACATGAACAGAAAAATAAATCGAGCAGTACAATTACAGTGCATGAAACTAGTAATAGAAGCAACAGTGGAAAAAAATACAATCATTTACATATAGAAGTAATACATGGTGCAGATTTCAGTGAAGATGTTGGTGAATGATGATTACAATGGTGAATAGAGTAGTGTTTGGGGGGGAGAAATATAGAAAAATAAAAAAACGTGCAATAAGCTGGTTGCATAAGTGTGCACACCCTTAAATTAATACTTTGTTGAAGCACCTTTTAATTACAGCATTCCGTCTTCTTGAGTACAAGTCTGTCAGCATGGCACATCTTGACTTGGCAATATTTGCCCACTCTTCCTTGCAAAAGGGCTCCAAATCTGTCAGATTGCGATGGAATCTGTTGGGCACAGCCCTGTTCAGGTCACCTCACAGATTTTCTATTGGATTTAGGTCTGGGGCTCTGGCTGGGCAATATCCCCCACAAAAGAAACCTGTCAGCACCTGTCGCCCCTGTCAATGAGAGACTGGTGGAAACCTGGAGACAAATATGTGGTTTCCTATCCACTCATCAAGTTTGCACTTGAAGACTGTCAGCGAGGTACTCCGTATATGTGGTCTATTCCAGAGATGGGGCAGCCGCAGGGAAACAAACCTGTCTCTCCAGTAGGTTTTGTTGATGTCGTGTATTAGATTTTGGCCTTTCGAGCGGGTAATGCGTGAGGAGTTATAGTTGCAGATATGGAGCATCTCTAGTAGAGCAGGGTCCGAAATTGCCTTGTAGGTGAGACGCAGATCACCTCTGAGCAATCTGTACAATACTGAGTAGAGTGATAATGATTTGAGCCTGTCTTTGTATGACAGGTGTTGGAGGCCATGGATTTTCTGTGTCTCATTTCTGTGGCCTTTGCAGTTGGTGCAGGTGTTTGGAGAGGTACAGACCCAATGGGGTGTTATACTCTGTTATAGACCTAATGAGGGAGGAGTAGAGCGGTGGAATTAACCTCCTTTTTTTTTTCTGTATGCAATCCCTTTACTTATGAGATGAACCAAGTAAAATACTTTTCTGATCACATGATGGTCGAATGTAAGATTGTTGTCAACCTGAGTACCCAGATCTCTCACCACAAGTTGTGTGCTTAGGGGGTTGCCATTGATGTGGTAATCCAGTAGGGGCCATGTTTTTGCCGAATGGTATGATGCATTTTTTTGTGTGTAACCAAAGGCCATGACTTTGACACCAGTCATTTGTTGCCGAGAGACGACCTTACGGTATGTTAGCATCATCTGGGGAGTCAGTGACAGTACCCAACTTAGTTGTCTGCAAACTTGGTCAGCCACAAGCTTTTTGTCTTTGGCATCTACTTTTCAGAGGTCCAGACAAACAGTAGGGGTCCCAGGACAGATCCCTGGGGAGCATCACTGTTGACAGGTCTGCTGTCGGAGGTGGAGGCGCTTATTTTGACCTTGTGGGTTCTGTTGGTGAGCCAGTTGGCCATCCACCTGATGAGATGGGGATTTACGCCAATCTGGGTTAGCTTTTCGAAGATGGCTGAGTGGGGGATTGTGTCAAAGGCCTTGGCCAGGTCAAGGTAAGCTATGTGCCAAGTCTTCAAATGAGACAGACTGATGATATGATCTCACCAAGGAACACACTATGGGAGTAGTGCAGCGGTCACCCATGTTGGTGAGAACCAAGTCCAGAATGTTATCTTGCCTTGTGGGGGATGAGAAGAGCTGGTCTAGTGAATTGGAACTGATGAAGTCAAGGAATCACTGAGTGAGTGCATTAGTGCAGGAATACTTCACACAGTCTGTGGTGGGGTAGTTGGTCACCAAGGATTAGGGTGTTAGGGGGTACCTTGAGCAAGTCAAGTAGGTCCAGGTAGGAGGAGTCGGTGTCCTGAGGCATGGAGGGGGGTCTATAGCTGGCTATAACTTGGATGGATATCTTGGCAACTGTCAGTTGCACCTGGAGTAGTTCCAGTGTGGCATGCTGGCAAACCAGTCTGAAGGTGTGCCAGTTCTTAATGAAGATAGAGACTCCACCACCCTTAGTCTTCTCAACCTCATTCTGGGGTAGGAATGTGTGGAATGAGGTATAGCTTGGTAAGGAAGGGGTGCTCTCCGCAGTCCTGAACCAAGTTTCCTTGACCACACAGACGTCAGCATTTCCAGTGCAAGGATAGCCTCCACTGAGTGCATTTTTAGCCCATGGCTCATAGCATTCAAGCAGTATGACCTTCAGTTTGCTTTTCGACAGATCTTTTGTGTTGGAAGATTGTCTTTGTGACGTTGTGTAAAAAAGGCACGAGGGGGGGGGGGCAAGAGCCTTGGCCTGGATCCAGAATCCCATGGGTGAAGGGTGGAGGCCATCTTTGGCAAAATATTGAGGCCCATCAACCATGTCATCCTAGGCAAACAGATAGATACTGGATCCCCTTGGAATGACATCAGAAACTAAGCCAATTTTTGATGTCAGTTATTTTGTTGGTATTGTGGTATCATTCTTGGTGAAGGTAGGATGCTGTTTAGGGCTAAGGTCCTACCTGCCTGGGACACATACTCAGAACTCAACCATGTCTCTTCATATAGACCAGGGAGTTATGTCTCAAGTCATTCACACCAACATGGACAATGATAAGTCTCTCCACAACAGGTATAAGTTTGACTCTAAGTGTGTGCATGATGTGGTGGATTCTGACACCTAACAGTCAACTGACCATGACCTTCTCCTTGTCCAGCCTGGTGAGGGGGACATCAGTGTGCGTCTCAATTGAGTCACCAATGACTAGTATGTTTGGTTTATTGTTATGCTTTATGGGCTGTGTTTGTGAGACACTGGTTTGTTGTCTACTGTCTGTGATGTGTTTGGTGTTGTGTGTGGAAGGTTTGTGTTTTGGAGGCCTCTGCTGTTTAGGTAAGTTTTCATTGAGGACTTGTACATAGATGTGTGTGTGTGTTGTGCTTGGCTATGTGATATGAGTGGTGTGGTGGCAATCTCCTCTTTGTCCGGACTGACTGGGCGAGAGAGCATGGATTCCAGGTTAAAGATGTACATGCATTTCTCGCAAGTAGAATAATTATGTGGTAAGAGAAGAGGGCCATCGGTGAACATGAGGAAGTTGCTACACTGTCTCAGTACGCCCATGTCAACCAGGCTAGTAGGAGAAACTGATGGGAATTGTTCAGACAGTTTCCTGAATACTTGGGCAGACTTATGGAGAGAGGGTTTTGATAAGGGTTTGTCCACAAGAGTGTAGACCACAAAAACCTTCCTAAATGTAAAGTAACTTGGCCTGAAGCCAAAGTGCTTTTTGAATCCAAAACTAAGATGCTTAGAATAAGATACATTTAATCAGGCTACTAACAAGCAGTAGTAAATGCAGCAGAATAAAAGCATTCGACTACTTATGAGCAACACAGCAAAGCAAAATAAGGTAATAAAGTAGAAAGCAGCTGTTTTAACCGGAACTCAAGCAACCACCATAAAAATATCAAAGAAATACAGTACAGTTTTTATGTGTTGCACTTTCTGTTTTCTTTCCCGCAGAAACATACATTACGTTTTTAGAGTTCGAGTTTTAAAAAGAAAGATGGGAATAAATTCTCTGTCTCCCCAACCTGAGAACAAGTCAAACCAAATGGTATAGGGTATGGTATTAGTCGGGCCTATTTTAATAGTAACTTTTAAGAAATCAGAAACTAGTTATTCGGTATCTACCAATCCCCAAGGGTGCTGGTTAACTGAGGGTTTACTGCAGTTGAAGATTAAGAAACTAAGGTGGTTGGGCTTCCCAAGTGCTCTATCTGTACTCTGTAGACTGAGCTGATGAGATGTGACTGGGAGGAGTGTCCAAAATCAAATTTACAGCAGGGGCGGATAATTCCAAAGCCACCAAGTTTAAGAATACACCACCACTTGGCTGAAAAGGTAGGAAAAACAAACAAAATACAGACAGGGACTAGCCAAATTCAATGAAGCAAATAAAAAAATTACTGAAACAATAAGTGCAAAAAAAGTATACTTGCATCAGCTTGGTATATCCAGAGGTTATACACTCCACCACAGTCAGCTAATCAGCTTTGCAACTGAGCACAATTTCAATTTCAAAGAAATCTAGCTCTTTGTAGCAGTAATATAAAAGACAAGATAGACCCTTAGGCAAACAGATAAAAAGAGGTGTTGATGAGTACCATAACACCTTAGGAACTGCTCTTGTCCACTAATAGTACACTGGGCAGTCCTTGGATAAATTTTCCATTTCCCATTGACAGATCCAAATTGCTCTGAATATGCACAATCATGAAATTTTGTTTTATGTGGACAGGAAGTCTGTTCCAGAGCAGTGCTATCCTCCAAGATGTACCTGTCCTTTCAAACTGTTGTATTGATGTTGCAGAACGGGTGTAGATCCCTAGGTAGAGTATTTCTGATGCCATCTGACTTGCTGACTTGTAGTAAATCCATCAATATTAGGTCAGAGAATGCTTTATATGCCAGACACAGGTCACCTCTTAGCAGTCTATAGGATACACAGTACAGTGACTGGACAGTCGGTCCATGTAGGGCATGTTTATGACTTGTATCCTTTTAGTAAGGTAGCTCTGAGGGCATTCCAGTTGCTGCATGTGTCTGTACAGGTAGATGCCAAAGGGGGTATTATATTAAAGGAGGGCTGAGTAAATGGAGCCAATGACACCCCTAGATCTGGACACCTACCTTTGTTTATAAGCTGTGCAATATAAAGGACTTCTTGCCACAATGGAGACATGTTGGTCAAAAGTTCATTGTCCAAACAAGTTCTCAATTCCCGAACAACTGAGTCAACTCTTAAGGGCATACTGTCAGTGAGCTAGCTCACTGGGGTAGATGAATCCATTTTTCGGCACTTGGTTTCATTCCATAACTTTGGCACCAGTTATTTATTTGGTACACATTTTCCTGCAGAATGGCAAAGGCATTTGGAGATTCAATGACTGCTCCTAGTTACTAGCCCTCTGCAATCAGGTATTGGCTTTTACTCCAGAAAAGTAAATGCCAAACAGGACAGGTCCCAGCATAGAACCTTCGACACTCCACTGGCAATTGGTCTCTCTGGCATTGACTTCCCCTATTACATGATTATGTAATAAGGGAAGTTTTATGTGCTGCCAGCACCTTATTACAGGACAGGGAGAAATATGACTATTTCTGTGTTCAAAGGCAAATTTCTAAAATAAATTTTAGTATTAAACTACAGCAGATATACACGTTTTGCACAGAAGAGTGCTTGAATACATAAAGATGCATATGAGCTCTCTCTTATCAAAGAATAATGCTTCCTATTGATACCCTGCACATGATCTTTAAACGTTTCCATTCACTATCACAAGACAACAGCAGCTCAAAGGATGGCATGCAATGGACCAGTGTGAAAGCTTTATTACTCACTTCCAGGTCTCCTGCCATCTCCTTGCAGGCAAATGCATCCATGTCATCTGTGATCTCTGGCAAAAAGAGAGCTCAAGAATGAAACTTATGTATTAAACAGTCTCATCCTTAACAACAGGACTAGGACTCATAGGACTTAGCGTGATACATTATTATCATTGGACTATCATGTCCCTCCCTTGTTGCCCACAAATGCTGTACTCCTAATGGCCACTTCAAAAATCTCTGGAGCCCATGCAAAGTAGAATCTCTACCCATTACTGCCTATATTTAATAAAATGCAGTAAAACCTTCTGCAAATGACTAGTTAGGGCAGGCATGTCCAGGCTGGAAGAAGGAGAGCATGGTAATGAAGACTGAACTGACAATCGAAATCTGTCATTCAGCAGGAATACAACTTTAATATCTGGGATAGATGTTCAAGCTTCATTATTTTGACAGGGCAAAATTTCAAGGTGAACCTCCAGTGCAACACTAAGAATAATGGTGGTACTAAAGGCAGACATTTATATTTATTGTAGATGCGATTGCTAGACAAAAGTGTACACACCCTTGTTAAAATGCCAGGTTTTTGTGATATAAAAAAATGAGACCACAGTAAATCATTTCAAAACTTTTCCCACCTTTAATGTGACCTATAACCTGTACAATTCAATTGAAAAACAAACCGATCTGTTAGGGGAAAAATATATAAAAAAAAAAAAGTACAATAAGCTGGTTACATAAGGGTGCACACCCTTCAACTGATGCATTGCTGAAGCACCTTTTGATTTAATTATAGCATTCAGTCTTCTTGGGTACACACCCGCCATCAATTAAAGAGACTCTAATTAACCCCAAATAAAGTT